>NC_070638.1:7834824-8134824 GCF_947347685.1 Pleuronectes platessa
GTGGGCGTCTCAAACCAAACGGTCACTCAACTGTGGTGATGATAAGTACAGATCTGCAGAAACAACAGAATGTAGTTGATGCAATAAAACCCTAAACGTTGAACTGGGATTAGTTGTGTAAGGAGAAGTGGATGACTTGCACAACACATGCACATGGCTTTATGTTTTGCACAATAAAAATATACAATATAATAAAACGATAAAACGCAATAAATTATTATTAAATGACCAAAAAAATAAAGGATGTCACAAAACAAATTAAAATAGTAAAAAAGGTTATTTTGGGGGATTTCTTTATCTAAAATGCTCGTCTCAGACAGACTGGCTGCAGTCGGCTCCGATCGCCGAGCTGTTTGTGTTAACACTCGCCCTCCACATGCAAAAATGCATAAACAACAATCACCCATCACTGAGAGGGTGATGGACGAGTGGTTTGACACTTTGCCCTGATCAATATCAATAAAGCAATCAGCATGTCAGGGGGCCCTGCATGTTTTGAGGAGAAAAAATCTGTGAGAGAGGCCGGCTGAGTTTATGGCTTTACTGTGGGAGGTGGGGCTGCGGCTCCCAGGTACATCCAACAACACACAAACGGAGATGAATGTCTTACATGGGTTTTACCAAGTGACTCTTATGAGCTAAAGTTCACACTGTAGCTTTGAATCAATCCACAACTCGTCTGCTGAATGTCAACGAGCCAGAATTTGTCCTCGGTTTGACTCATACCAACAGTTCACTGCCTCTAATACCTCAAATCTGTCCCTAAATGAGACATGATCAAAAACACCCCCCCCGCACTGTGGTCCTCGCAGAGTCTGTCCAGACATCCAACATCGCACTTTGCTCAGCTGCTCCATAAACGGAGACAATAAATTGGAGCAGAGTTCTGAACTGGATGACATGTGGGAGAAGGGAGACCTTCAGACAGGCGGCGATCAATTCTTCCAACTTGGAGAAGAAACTCGTGGACAAACACGACAGGAGGGAACCAGTTCAGAACCTTTTTCCTTTACAGTTGTAGTCTGATTTGATTTATATAAACTTCAGAGTGTGTTAATAATACACTCTGTCTTTTGCTGTTGGTAAATGTATGACAAACCTAGGACTCGTTTTATATTTAAACCTCATAAACCAATGTACACACTTCATAAAACTGCATTTTATCTTCAAGAAGTAAAATGTAAATTTTCATTTCTCGATGACGAGACCCTGAATAAATCTTTAACGCTTCTGGAGTTTTATTTTGACAGTTACCTGAAGTATCCTTTGTGTTGTCTCTAACAGGAACAGATCTCATCCCAACAGGCTGTAAGATCCAGTTCTTTATTCAGTGTATGTTTTTGCTGACATGATGAAAAAGATCACAGACGCACACATGAAGAAAGTAGTATTTGTTAGCTTTTTAAACAATTATGGTAATAAAATGCTAATTTGAGTTGGTTTTAAACCCTATTGGATTCCTGTATTTACTCCTGTGACCCTCCTCCTGTGGCTCATGACCCCGAGGTCCTGACCCCCACTGCTCCAGATGAACGATGGCGTCCATAACTACCTGTCAAAGAGAAATCTCATGCACAAGTGAGCATCTTCTTCTGAACGCTCTTGTTTTGTCCTGTAGGCCGAGGAGAGACAGGGTTGAGTCGCTGCATGCACTGCCACCTTGTGATGCGCTTTGAAACCTGCATGTCAAGACCCTCTCATCAGACTGTCACCTCGTAGGAAGAGTGGAAAGACTATGATCATGACTGTCAGGTCGTGACTTTAAAACTACACTGCCAGTGGCAGAGCATGAGGGGGGGGGGGGGGGGGCGTGCTGACTCCACCGGCAGATGGATGCCACTGACCCGGCTCAATGATCACAGCACAGACTTGAAGCAGAGTCAGAGGCATTTTCCTGATCGTGTTTTGCCTCATGCTCTCTCCTCTCCGGGGGGGGGGGGGGGGGCTTCAATTCATCTCTATCTGCTGGCTCAGTCAAGCCTGTGAGTGCCCGGCCCACCATCACTCACACTCCGCAGGAGCAGCCAGAGAATTAGCTGACCCCCCCCCCCCCCCTGGCGTGGGAGTTAACAACCCCTGCGGTCCAGTCAGCAATGCTGCAGCCTTCAAGTGGCTGAGTGTGGCAGGCGTGGCCGTCAGGGGATGCTCCCCAGGATCAGGCCACAGGCCGGGGGGGAGATAGTGTCGTCTCCGGCACCCTGACAGTCAGCCAGCAGGGCAGCGAGGGGTCTGGGTCCAGTCATTCACCTCAGCACCGTCTGATGTCATGGCTTCGTCATTCCAACCTTAAGTGCTTAAAGAATGTGGACACATGAACTCTACACCCACTAGTCATCGCTGAATGAAACAATCTGCAGCTTAAATCAGCCTCCACTGTTCTGAGGAGGCTTCTCCTTTGGATTTCAGGACCAGGCTGAAGAGATTTGGATGAATATGTTGAGGTCAGGTCTCTGGACAGGTCAAGTTCCTTGACACCAAAATGAGAGCGTTCTCTAAACTGCTGCAAGCTCCACCAAGGCCCAACATTCCCCTGAGGAAACCACATCTAGATCCACTAGAGGCAGTTTTTCATTTTGATATGCACCAGATTGCTCACACTCAAAAATATCAGTCCCCTAAACATGCTTGATTTCTTTTTTCTTTGTTGTGAAAATCAAGGAGAATGTTGAAACCTTGGAATGTTAAAGTGTGAACAAAATAAATCCTGGTAATCCTGCAGTTTTTCGTAATCCTAATCTCAAACCAACAAGCAAACAAACAGGCGTGAAAACACAACATTAACAAAACAACATGAATTCAGCAGGAGGGTCCAAAGATCCCCTTCGAGTGAATGAGAGGGTGGGCGGAGACCTTTGGACCCCCCCCCGATACAGTTTGTTGTCCAGCTTAATAATTATATATCTTTATCTTTGTTCTTTTCATCTGAAGTTGTCCACATACTTACTTATTACTTACATCCTTTAAAATCAGTTTTTACACAACAATATCATTCTTTTTAACATGTGCCTTTTATTTTCTATACAGGAAGTCATTTTAGCCACTGGTTCCTATATGTTTCTATGTGTGTTCTTAGTTTTTAATTAGTTTGCTGTGTTTTAGGCTCTTTGTGTTCTTTGACCCTGCTTGTATTCATATTTGTTTACTTCACTGCTGTACATCATGAGCAGGACTTCCTGGCAGAAGAGATGGAACCTTCCCGGTAAAACAAAAGGATAAATAAAAAAAGCAATTAGAAGAAGTGTCCAGAAGCGGAAGCTGCCATTTCCTCCCCGTGTTTCCGCTCTAACAGGTGAACCACACGAGAGAGAGAGAGAGAGAGAGAGCCTGCGTTTTCAGAGACAGGTCCTCGAGTCTGAAGTGACAAAGCACCAGCGACAGGACACCAGACTGTACGTCCACGGTCTCGGCCCGGCGCCAAGTCCCAGAGATCAGAACAATAAAGAGTGTCCTCTCCGGTCAGTGTGCATGAAGTGAGCGGCTGACAGCATGATGAATGTCCTGTTAGGAGCTGCCGCCGAGCGTGAGCCGGGCCCGAGGACGTCCAGGTTATGAATGGACCAGTCAATGAGCTAGAACATAAATGGCCTTTGGTGATAATTTGTCAGCAGTGTGGAGATGATGCTGGTGAGACGCCCCCCCCCCCGTGTCACACCGCTCACTTTACAAGATGCATCACCCTGTTCTCTCTCTCTCTCAAATTCCTGCTCTTCTCTTCTTTCTCCGATTAGCATAGCTGACCTATCGCACGCCGGCGCCGACTCATTATTAGGTGTTAGCATTTTCAATTACCCCACACCTCCCATCACTGCCACCCTGTCTCCTCCGCGAGGCAGACGCTGCACAGCAGGGGAAGAGCAACAAACTACACCTGAGCTCCACTGGATAAACAAAAGCTAAAAGAAGAGAGTCAGGTTTGAAGTTTTGAGAAAAAACAAACGGCGCCTTGTGTGTTAATGTCCCCATGGTTCATTTAGATCTTTATTCCAGCTATACTGTTGTTTTTAAAAGCACTTATCAGCAATACAGACCGAACTGTTTTCATGATACATGTCGTACTGCATATGTCAAACATTCATGCCAAAGAAAATGAAAAAAAAAATGAAAATAAAAATACCACGGATACATTTCCAACAGGACAATTACAGGGATTTAAAATAAAGTACAAAATAGGCTTTTTCATGACAACCATAACAAGACAACACTACCGTAAAGCGTATTAGTGCTTCTAGCTTAAAGTGTTATCAGTGGAAAGAATCAAAACCGTACTGGGGGAGGGAAAAAGTTTCAGTCCTACAAAGAGAAGAAGGGGCGGGGGGTGGGGGGGAATAAAATAATGCTTGTATGCGGTTGCAGTTCCCAACATAGCAGAGCAAGCCGGCCACGTCGCTGCATCTCCACATGGGCAACTGCCTTTTTAAGAGAGGTAAGGCAAGTTCTGTCTTTCTAAAAAATAAAAATAGTTAGCTTTTCCTCCCAAATAAAAATACTGGTGAGAAGATACTTGTCATTTTTCATGTCAAAACAAAAGTCTCCATCTTTTTTTTTCTGTTTCACACAAATGAGTTAGGTTTACAGAGACCTAATTCAGAGAGGGGGAGGAAAAAAAGCTTCCATCTTTCTATCCAGAAAGCGACAGCCAACAGAAAGCAAACAGAATGAAAATTGAACATCACACGACATATCTCAACCTTAATATCAAAGCAGAATGTTTGAGAGACTTTTGAGGCTACATATTAGGAAGGCAGTGAGACCTATAAATCCTATTTTTGGGCAGCAATACAAAATAATTTAATCTACATTTTCATCTTAGTGTTCTAATAGATTGTACTCTCCAGCTCAATAAATGTAGATTCTTTGAGAAGAAAGGGAAATACACTTTAAATAAAAAGAAGGGAAAAACATTAATACAAGATAAAGAGCACCTTATCCCCCATACAAGTTATTAAACCGGTAGATTTTTGGAAGCAAAATGGCACATAGTAATCAATGGTAAATTAGCAATGCTCATTGAATTGTACACTCCCACCAGGTCTCATTAGAGCTTTAACAAAACGTTGTGACAGGAGACTCGTTTGCATCTCGTGGGTCTGTGTGTACAACAGGGGCTGGTCACTGGACAGAAGCTGCAGGAGTTTCACGTGTTTGTCTTGAGCTCCAACACGGAGGTGCTCTCGTGTCGCGGGAAACACCGCCGTCGTGATCGGTGCAGCTCGGTAAACAACGTGCGGGTGTGGTGTGTGCTACCTGGCAGTCCGACTGCTCCACGTGTGTTAACCACTGAGCAGCAGTGGGGCCGCCACAGTGAGTGTGGAAACGAGCGTTTGAAACCCTGACTCAGCTTTTTCTAGTGCAAAACCGCCAACATGTGGTCTTCGACGGCGTGTGACACGACGGCCAAACACAGACACGAAGCCAAAAACACTCACAGGAGCCTGTAACATGGTGCAAACAGGGATGCGTCACAAACTTGCCATACTGTAATGAAAACTTAATTACTGAAAAAATCCACATCAGGAGCTTCAGATAGCAATACACTGGAATTAAGATTTACAGATACAATAAAACTTGACTGCGACAGATGCTTGAGAACTTTACATCGAGGGGGGGGGGGGCGGCCCGACCTCGCCTCCTCTACACTCGTGGATTCGCTCATGTACTCGAAGCCGTTCCGGGGGGGGGAATCCAGGCACAGATCCGACCCCTTTAAGTTCATTTTTCAAGATTTAAAGTCTGAGGGGGCCGCCATGTACTCCAAGAGAGAAGAGAAGTTTCACATGAGAAGTCAAAACAGAGAAAGGGATGAGGAGGGGGTGGTAAGAAAGAGGAAAAGAGAGCGACAAAGAGAAGAAAAGGCGATGTGCGTAAAAGCAACCGTCTTTCCAGCTGCATTTAGGAGACAACAGCAGATCTGATGAAGTCGACTCGTCATCTTTCCTGGTTTTGTAACAGAAACTCCACGTGAACACAGTCAGACCATTAAGAGAGCGTCTGTTGTGTGGACTAAGACATTTTTTAGGACGCCCTTGGCTGGCTGACTCGGGCGCTGTGAGGATGGTAGAGCGGCAGCGGCAGCAGAAGTAGCAGTAGCAGCGGCAGCAGCTGGTGTGGTTGTGGCCTTGCAGGCGTGGTTGGTGTGAACTTTAAGAGAAGTGACAGAGTCCGTGGTGGGGGGGGGGGGGGTCTAGTAGAGGAGGATGCGGCGCTCGATGGCCTTGCGGCAGATGGGGCACTCGCTCATTCGGTCCCCGCACAGCTGGCAGGTGCCGTGGCCGCACATGAAAATCATGTTCTTGAGCCGGTCCAGACAAACCGGACACATGGTCTGTGGAGAGGTGGAGAAAAACAATCGCGGGTTGATGTTTTGTTGCGGACAAGTCATTAGAAAAGTAATTTGAACTTTCAAAGAAACAAACGGACAGTCACTTATTTCAACAAACCTGGATACAGATGTCTGTTATTGATCAGGGATCACCTCCCAGCTCAGATCAGGTTTATGATTTCTTGGTAGTTCATGAGCCACAAATTGTAATTAATTTTTCTTGTAAGTTTGGCTTTAATTAATTGATGCTATTAAAAGAATGGCATCATCACTACGGTGCAGACTCTGGCTCCAAATGTGCAAAATGGAACCTTTCGTAATTGGGATGTTTTTTGCTAATTTCTGGGTAGCAGGTGTGGGTGGAGACGCGTCGTGCAACTTTATAAACTAACTGTCTAATGGAGGCAAAGTATCACATCTGGTGGCCTCTGGCCCTTCAGCACACTAACCCTCACCTGTTCCTTGATGTCCTGGAGCTGTTGCTGGAGCTTCTGAACATCAGCGTTGACGTTGGTGTTGTCTTTGTCCCTCTGCATGGCCGGGATGTTTCCACTGGCTGTTTGAACACAACAAAGCCACATAAAGTTGAAGGTGGGGGGACATTTTTTTTTTTACCATCCTACAGACTAAACAGAGGAACAGTTTGCACCAGCGGCACCATCAAACTTCCCTTCCTCATAATGATAAACTATATTGCCAATAAAAGCGAAATGCAGCCGTGCCAACAAGTGCCGTTCTGGAACAAGCCGGAAGCTCGATTTCATTTTAAAGACGTGAGCTCTGTTAACGAGCAAAGATCACAAACAACATGCACTCAGAATCTGTTACTGTTTGGCAGATCAACCTCAGTCTGTGTTGGCATCGCACTCCCTTTTAAAAGGTCTGCCTTTTCAGAAATGAGCACTTTGTAATTATCTGAAAAATAGACTGGCAAAGGACAAAAACCTCATGCAGAGTTTTTGGCAGTGTGCGATTCCACCGGATGTGTGTGTGTAACGCTGGTGTGGATCTGTCCCGGTATATTATTTGAGAACGAGCTGGACTGAGGCTCTGCTGGGGACTCCACTCCAGACGGGCAAACATCTGCCAGAAGCAGTGATCAGCACGGTGGTTCTTGGCATGTGGATTGTCATCATCATCTACAGTTCAGCGTGTGTGTGTGTGTGTGTGTGTGTGTGTGTATGACTGGAAGAGACAGGGAGGAGGGGGTTTCAGGGAAAAGGTAGGGGCCAGGGCAGCACTGTGGGGGGAGCTTCTTTAAAAGCAAGGCTCCTGATAAGGGAGGGGATTCATGGAGGTCATACTTACACCAACTTAGTGCCAGATTGTTGGGCTGGACAAGATCCTGCGATCCCCCTGCCATAGTGTTAGAGCTCCCTGCTGGGAATAACCAGTCACATTGTTATAGCATGAGCTACCCACTACAGCCTCAAGGGGGAGGTTCAGAGAAAAAATCTAAAGAGGAAGCTTGAAAGTTTGAAAACAGAAGAGGAAAGGGAAATAGCTGTACAACTGTAAAAAATGTGCAGTGACAAGTGATTCTTTGTGTTTCTGGCTTCAGCCAATGCTTCAGCATGAGACTACTGGGTTAGAGGTACATTATTAAACCAGGTACCCAACTGGTAAGTGGTGGGAATAATCAGATTTAACTTTGCTCACTAGATTTGCTTTAGTTACAGACATGAACAGCGGGTGTTACTGGGATGCTGCCCCTTGCATGAGTGTGTTTGGGTCTGCATTCGCTTTTGCACGTCTGGCTTGTGACCACGTGTAAGATTTGCCAACAAACCCCGAAAGACGTGTTCAATAATTAATACGGGGGGGGGTAAAAAATGAGGTTAGTGAACTTGCAACAGTTTCCCTTTTAACTCAACGTAAAAAATGTGGAGAAACACGATAGAAACGACCACCAGTGAGAGAACAGCACTAAAATAAAGACATGGCCAGAATAACACTGCTTCATTTAGAGACGAGAAGATGGATTGTGGAGCCAACGGAAAAAATAGACAAATTTACACACAACATTTCATCATGATTCATCAGACACTTGCATGCTGATATGTGACAAATCATATTTTAGGGGAAAAGTGATGAAATCCAGGTTCTGTTATTAATGTGCATATGTCATTAGGACTACAGGTGTTTTAGCATCTGCCTACAATTCAGTTCAATCCATTTTATGTGAAGGTGACTAGTCAAACGTATGGAGGCCACAGGAACATAAATAAGTTGATCAGGTTTTTTGAGGTTATGTTTTCACCCCGCTTCATTAGTTTGTCAGCAGGATTTTGCAAGAACTACGATTTCCACGAAACTTAGAAGAATGGAACATGTTCCCTGAATGTACCAATTAAATGTTGCTGTGAATCTGGACAAAAGGTGGTGCAGTCTAATTCATTATAAGGAGACTGTTGAGCATTAGTGAGGCCACTGTCTTCTTCAGCGAATGTCTTCATAGAAGCTAGAACATATGAGATGATCGAAATGGATGCAATGATAACAAGATGGCAGATCTAGGAAATAAATGTTGACAGATTTAAATGTGCGACTACATCTATATGTGTTCAATAGGATGAAAAAACACAATAAAACAACATATCAGTGATGTAAACATACGAGTACAATGCATAAGCAAGGCAACAAATAAACAAAAGATAAAAAGGGCTAAAGCAGAATTTTTTTAAGAACAGTGAAGGAAGAAGAGAAGAAGAAAAGAAAACTACAAAAGATAGTGCGGGTATTAAAAGGGAACGTGTGGAAGATTCACTCACTAAGGTCATCATCATCCTCATCATCATCCTCATCATCATCATCATCATCATCACCCTCATCATCATCATCATCATCATCATCAGCGGCATCATCATCATCCTCCATACCTTTCCCTCCACAGCAGAGAACGAAAGGAGTGCGGCGTTCTACTACAGCCCGACACTGTACGCACTTCTTCATGAGGCTGGCACAGTCTGGTGGAAACAAAACAAGCCACGGTCAGAGCGGAGTTCATACAGGAGGAGGAGCCAGATTTCAGGAGGAGGAGGAGCCAGATTTCAGGAGTCGGAGTCGAATACAACGCGGAAATGTGTGTAACTTACTCTCACAAGCGCACATGTGGCCACAGGGCTGGAACAGCACGGAGGCTTTTTTGTCAGAGCAGACTACGCACTCCTCGATCTGTTGAAAGGCAAAATTCAACGCACAAAAACAGGAGAGTAAAAGTATTTTTCCACTTTTCATCGATATATCTCGGTTCTTTGTGCGGTGCAGATTGCGGAGGGTAATACCTTGGTTCTGGACTGGACCTGATCCTTGCAGATGAGACACTTTTTGACGCGCGGCGAGCAGAGGGAGCAGGTGGCGATGTGTCCGCAGGGCCCGAACAGGGTGTCCCTCTTCATGTCCGAACACACCATACACTCATCCAGCGACTCGATGTTGCTGTTCTGAGACGGGCTGCGGGTGCCCACCTGTCCACTGGGAACAACGGGAGAAAGACAAGACGGTGTGTGAGAGCAGCAGAGACCACGAGCACGAGGGGCGGACGGCGAACAAAGAAAAGAGGTGGAGACCAGCAGAGACTAAAAAAAGGGACGGAGGGGGGGAAAGGCAAGAAGAGGATGGTTCTTTCTTCTCTTTCTGGTGTTTTTACAGAAGCACTGTACTGGGAATTTGATACATTGGCAAGGATTTTTTGATTTTGTTTCTTTAATCCATACAAAAAACGTTAACCTCTCATGAAACCCACACTGATTTTCTTCAACTTAAAATGCGACATACAAGATAATGAAACATGAAACTCTTGGCAAGAAAGTGTGTTTACCTGCTCTTTTCTTTATGACATTTGGCCAGGGCCTTGCAGAGGCTGGGGTCGGGACACAGGTCCAGGGGGGACTGGCCCTTCTTGTTACGAATGGTCAAGTCTGCTCCATTAGCAGCCAGGAAACAGGCGATGGATGCTGCACTCTTTTTCTCGGCCCCCTGGGTGCCCAGGCCCATGATTAACTGCGGAGAGGAAGAAAGAAGGAGGAAAAAACTGATCAGAATCGGAGACACACAGCAGTCGGATGACACACGGGCCTTTGGACCATTAATGCACAGAGTGAAGAAGAACAAGGAGTTCTGATGTTCATTTTACTCAAATGGTTTCACAGTTGGATTCAGATTAACCATGTCAAAGTGCGATCACATCACCCCTAATTAGCCAATCAAAGACATGCCTTACGATGGCTGTCAGGCGGCGGAACCTCCTCAACCCTGACCCCAAATCCTATTAACTGTCCCATCTCTGTCCCTCATCGCCTCACTCGGTCTGCCCCCAACTCAAAGCGTCTCTCTCTCTCTCTCTCTCTCTCTCTCTATCAAGCAATTTGGGTCGTCCATGTCTAATTGTCTTCAACTACTAGGGTTTGAATCTCTGCTGATGGAGCCACCGGGCCGACTAATTGAATTCTGATTTTGAAGACAGGGGTAGGGGGTGTGGGAGAGTGACCTAACCGCACAGATCACAATTAGGCCCCACTGTCTGTCTGTTCCGCTACTCTGCTGGGGAACCAGGGAGGGTGAGAAGACTGGGAAGAGGTGGAGCAGAGAACACAGAAGTGGTGGGGGAGGTGACAGGTAAAGTAAGCCTGTCGCTCCAGCACTCTGGTCTCAAACGCATCCCTGTAGGGATTAGTGATGTGCTGGTAACACGGAAATGGTTCAGGTGTGACATGTCGGCCTCTACAGAGGGAGAAACTCTTTCAGGCCGGTCAAGAGGCAGCGGCGAGCTGGTTGACTGCCCCCCCGCTCACGTCGGGACGGCTGTCTGAATGATGGGCCGCTGCAGACTAAGCTGTCCAGTGATGCAGGTGACGGGGGGGACTGAGGAGCACTGAGCTTCCTGTCTAGGTGTGATCCATCATCATTTTTCACACACTGGGCAGTGAACCACACGCAGGTTGTCAAACAGGTGAGTGTGTGTGTGTGTGTGTGTGTGTTTGTGTGTACATAGGTTCTGCAGAACACTGCCACAGCAGGAACCTCATCACAATCTCCTGTAACTAAAGATTGCTGACAGAACAAACATGCCACGTGTTTATGAAGGTGACTTAACGCTCCGCCTGCAAACTGTCTGTTTCTCTTAATGATTTGTGTGTTCTCTCCATGTTCACACAGGTTTTCACTGGAAGCATCTGGTCACATGCAAATCATATGAGTGGAGATAGCACTGTCAGTGACTGGTCCATGTTTGGTCAGAGGGTGTCACACTTAACACCGTCACATCCCCACATGGTTACTACAGAGTTGTTATAGGCTTACTGGATCCATGGGAGCTATTGGTCATACCATATTTCTGTTTGTCTGTATCTGGAAGGTTTATCTAGAGAGAGGAAGTGCTCGGCCAATTTTGCTGAGATTTTGACATGTGATAAGTTCTAATTGAATAAGCTGTGAGTGAACAGGTGACCGGTGCTCTGTGGCAGCGGCGGCTAGAATTCATTAGCGCAAGTGACATTGTCAATCACGGCGACATTCACCTCAACCAATTTTCTCCAGTTGTGACGTGAGGTTCACTGAACGTTAAACAGGCAAACAGCTCTTTGAGCAGCAGCGGTGTTGAGGCTTCAGGTCTCTGTGGACTGAGTCCTTCAGCGGGTCTTTACTCAATGAGGCTCAATTACTTCAGGTCACCTTTGCCGTTTCAGAAAGAAAGCTGCAACCAAAATCACCACTGGGTAAAAGCACACAGTCCATTCCAAACAGAACTGGCACTGCACTAGTATAATAAAAATCCAGTTGCAGAAGTTAACAGTCAGCGAGTCTGTGCATCAACTCTGTGTGGGTCCAGTAGCATCCTGTCTTCCCAGTGTTCTGCAGAGTATGTATATGCTAATAAGACTTGAGAGCCCCTCCATAGAGATATGCATTGAGTAATGATTATAAAGAGATATAAGTGATGACAGGTCAATGGAAATGAAACCCCTTATGTAAGTCACATATTCCAATGTTGATGTTTTCTCATCTTTTGGCCGCTGCCGGTTGTTGAACATCTTAACGCTGTGATGACTTACTGTGTTCTTGGAGGGTTCCCAAGGCTCCACTTTGCTGACATCCTGCATATCTTGGAGTTGTCGCAGTTGGGACAGCGTGTGGTGACGCAGCGCCTCGTGAAGTGGTGTGTCCCCATCCTTGTCCTGCACGTCGAGCTTGGCCTCTGCCCGCACCAACAGCTGTTATAAAGAGGAGCGTATAAACAAAGAGTTACACGAGCAGGCTGTCAAACAGGGTCGCCAGCAACAACCATCAAACAACTTTATTTTATTTTGTTGCTACAATGCAAATGCCAGCGCGCTGATTTATAGCGTTGCTTGCTTACAATGAACTGCCTCAGTGCTGTAGTCACCCAATTATAGAGTGCATTTTCTCTCGAGTCCACAAGATGGCAACGTGGCAATCTCAATCCAATACTACACCAAATGACTCTGACTAAGACCCAGTCTCAGAGCATCACTCAGGAGGAGGACTTCAATCAACTGCAGGACGTCCAACTGGGTAAATTAAATGTGGAGTGGCACTGAAATTACTTTGCTCCCTTTTGTGTAACGTCCAGAATGAGGGACTGATGCAGAGATAACCGGAGACAGGTTCTTAGCTTTGTGGTGGACGTGAGATGGGAAGGAAGGAGAACAAATAAGAACAAAAGGAGGATAAGAGAGAAGAGGTGACACTAACCCGGACTATCTGGGTGTGTTGGCGTTCCACGGCCAAGTGCAACGCCGTCTGCTGGTTGACATTCTGGATGTCTAAGCTGGCGCTGCCCTGGGAGGTGGGAAGGAGAGAGAGGCAAACACTCAATCACGTGTGATTTAACATGAACAACCAACAAAGAAAATAAAATTATACTAAATTAAATTATATAAAATAAAATAAATGTTTAGCACATTGAAGACTGTAACAACTTCTCTGGCTTTATGTGCCTCCAAGAACCTTCTTTCCCTTAACCCTGCAGATCAGAGTATCACCCAGGGGCTGGGGAAAAACCTGCATCCTACAATAACGCTGCATGTGATTGTCATTTCCAATTGCGAATACCACAGCTGAGGAGATGTGGAGGGAAGATAAGCATTGTGATCAGGCAGTGTGTGAAATCCCCAAGTAATAAGACTGACTGGCTGGTTGGCTGGCTGGCAGGGAATCTGCAGTGCACCTTGTAGTGTGCTGCAATTTCTGAATAGAAAGCTGAGCCATCACTGCAAACCAGCCCATTGCAGGGACCTGGGAAAAAGGCCGTCCCTGCTGAAAGGTAGCTTGCACAGCGAACGTCCATGCGTTGGAATGCTGCAGCAACATTGCTGCCTTGCACCATGTCCTAATTAACCCAGTTCCTGCATGGTCAGGTGACTTTTTTTTCATAAACCCCTGTATGTGTTAGTCTATAGGGAGTTTAGACTGCAATCTCCAAAGGGAAAAAGAGGACAAAGCTATGATTGCAAGACGAGAATGATATGAGGGCCCAGCAGCACTAAACATTACCCCTGGAGGCCGTGTGAACCGTATGGATTCAATAAAAAAGAGGCAGTTATAGCAGCTTCAACTGGTCTACAGCTTGCTGGCTGCAGGGGAGTGCAGTGGAGGCTCTGGAGTGAGGGAAAAGGCAGGAGTGCGGGCGAAGCTGATGCAGCTGTGCTTTGGGCTAATAATTGTAAATGGGAAAAAAAGTCTCTCACAGAACATGAATGACCGCATTTGTTGTCAGGTTGAGTGCTGAAGCACGCATTAAGAATCTGTTGTTACCTGGTGCACCAGCAGCTCAGCCACCTCCACATGGTTGTTGAGGGCAGCCAGGTGCAGTGCGGTGTAACCGTCGTCCTTCTTCTCGTCCACGATCCAAGGCCTTGGCAGCTTGGATAACAGCACACGCATGGCACTGCACAGAGAGGAGAAAGAGGAGGACGTGGGAGAAGTGAGTGTTTGACATGAGGGAACCGCCGAAAGAAAGACACGACACTCTAGTTAAAGTGATGAAATGCATACGTTTGTGATATTAAAAGCTCAAATTCATATTTCTGTGAATAAATGTTTCATGCGCTATGTGATCACGTGGGGTTAGAAACAATCTGTTGTAAGCAAACACATCACAGTGTCTGCACTGCTGATACACAGCGTATTCCAATACACTTTTCCCCCCATTTTTACAGCAGAGCATATCCCATTTTCACACACGGGGACAAGAATACTAAATCAACTTAGGGAGGAGTTGCTTTCCCAGGCAGAGTGTTATTTACATCAAGCTTAGAGCCGTGCAAGTGCTGTGTGTTATTTTAGAGTGCCTGTCCTTCCAGCGTCACTTTGGTTAAAAAGAGAAGCCACTTCTCCCTTGATGATGCGCAAAAAGCGCCTATCATTGGGAGGCAAAATGGTAATTACACCAGATTCCACCGCATTCACTCAGGACTCCTGGGTAAGAAGAAAACAGGATGGGAAGGGGAAAACAGCCATTGTTTAAACAGCGCTGTCTAACAGAAGAGAACTGGTGTGGTAGAAAAAGAGCGAGTCAGTCCTGTGCGATTGAAGGTCATTTAGAGGATGTGTGGCACGGAGAGACGTGGCTGCAAAGGCAGCTGTACAAGAGGAAGGAGTCAGAGTGTCACAGTGGGGATAAAGAGGGAGCCTGACTGTCACTCCCCCACTGCCACTGAAGACAGGAGACCTCCTTTTTAAAAGAAGCCACACACTCGTGTTTCTATTACTTATTAAAAACAAAAGATAAAGCACAACACTGCAGGGGAATAGAAAGAAAAATCTCCTTAAGAGGTAGATTGACTGTAATTAGAAGGAAATACATGCGAGTCAGAATGATTCTTCGTGTGAAGTCAGCTTGAGTTTAGCGTTTTAACTCATCACATCATATCTTTGCCCCACCCCCCTAACCCCTATCTCTCCGTGCACTCTTCCTGCTTTAGCTCATGGGCACACACCCTGGGATATGGTACAAGAGAAAACTGAAATGAGACTAATCCTTATTTAATATCTCAGCAGTGCATCAGACAAAAATATCTGATTGAGAAATAATTGCAGGAATTCTTATTTCCCCCCCCCCCCCCCCTTCTTTACTAATTCTACAGAATCAGAAACAAGACACTGGGAAGCCTGAACTGTATCGCTGCTCTCCTCTCTCATCCGTAGTTAGGTACACAATGTACCTTCAATAGGCATTAAGGCAGCAGTGCTGGAGGGAGCGCTTCTGGCCTTGATTAACCCTGAATAATCTCACAGGGCATATCTTTGAACTGCGACAAAGGGACCCAGCACATTTCACCCTGACTTTGATACGACTCAACAGCCGCCATGCAGGCACTGGGGTATTTATGTACATGGTAGGAAGGTGAATACGGCTTGAAACATTACAGGGAGGAAATGGGCTCAGGCACAGGACAGAAAAAGCCACATCCTGCACAATCAATGAAAACCCGTTAACTATTAAGACAGAGACAAGAAAGCAAACCAGTCCAAACCAACGCGCTGGCAGGCTTTCAGACGGAAGGTAATCAGGATGGCTGGTTCCCCGCAGGTTTTTTTGCTAAATCTACAGCTTCCCTCCCTCCTCCTGGAGTAATGAAAGAGAGCATCATTAGCACGCTCTCTTGAGGAAAGCGGAGAAAAGAGGGGCAGAGAGGCGGGGGGGGGGGGGGCAGGCAGGCAGCACCTCTGCACGGACAGAGAGATTCAGGGCTGGTCTACTGCTGCAGTGATGAACAGCGCAGCACACTGATCCCAGGATCCAGAGCGCTCTCTCTCTCTCTCTCTCTCTCTACCTCTCATTGCACAGAGGCTTACGCACACACACACCTGCATTGCTTGCAGCCATCTTCAACCACTTAATGCAGAGGAGCACTTCTTAAATGATATAGCAACCGCGCCCACTCTACCTAATCTCACATTCATAATATAACGCCTTTGATACAAAGTACTATTTGCTTGCGTATTGTGGATTTTCCATCTCGTGGGGGGACTTTTGAGTAATTTCATCCATGCTGCTCCCACCAGGCAGGAGTTGAGACTTAAACAAGCAAATTATGCAGGAAAATACCTTGCCACATCAGATTCTTGCCTCAAGCTACAACATAAAACTTATTCCCAGCGGTTATACATCACACTCTTTAAGCTTTCTTTCAAGAAAATAAGTTAAAACAAAAACTGACAGTGAAAAACTGATAAACTACCACCAGAATCAAGGGCATTTGTTCTACACAAAGCCTTTGTTCCTTTTGTGCTGGGTTTTTTTCTCTCCTATTGGTGCAATGTATAAGGTTTGTGCGATCTGGATAGGCTGGGATTGTCTCCTATACGTTGAGCAACTGGCCAATGAACGCCTGCCTCCTCACTATAGGGGCAGACTGGCACCTTACAGTGTCAGAACCAGGCTCTTGAGTGCTGGGCAGGTGTTCACTGTTGTAGGGAGCCCCTCCAATAGACCTCTAGATTGACAGGCTCCCTGCCACGCTGGGCGAAATGGGCAGACATTAATATTAATGCCCCATACTGGCACTGCTGCAATGCAGTTAAGCTATTTGCTGTAAAGGCAGAAAAAAAGAGAGTGAATTAAGAAGCAAGAAAAAATCCTACATGTTCCTTTTTTTTTATCTCCTTGGTAAGTGGTGTTAGCTGTGACTGAAGGGGGTATGAGAGATGCTGTGTGTTGGCTCTTCAGGTAGAATGTAGAGCAAGAGGGAGACAGAGGTAGAGAGGGAGTCCAGCTCAGGCTGCAGAGCGTTTACTGACTTGAACAGGACAAACTAAAATCTGCTACGAGAGGGAAACATATTTAAAGTGTGGTGGGGGTTTACTTATGACAGCAGAACATGAAAACCAATGCCATGGTGTCTGTGGATGCGAGAGGACGCGCAGCCGAGAAGGGAGAACGGTAGAGGAGAGCGGGAGAAGGGGAGACGTGATGGAACTGGGTCACCCTGTGAGAGATCTCAAGAGTCCCCCAGGAGAGCTACACCGGGGCCCGTCTTCTTCGGCTGCAATTTGTCATTGACCAGGACGCTCTCTGATGCCCTCAGCTCTGTGTGTGTTGGCGTTTGTCATTGTATGTAAGACAGTGAACTAAAAGTGTATGCGTGCATGTGTGTGTGTGTGTGTGTGTGTGTGTGTGTGTGTTTGTGTGTGCAGGGGTCGACAGGGCCCTTCTGCTGCCCTCGCCTGGCTGACAGCCATCTGTGTGGTGGTCAGTGGCCGTTATTACAACAGGAAGTGATAGTCGGGGACAAGAACTTGCGTAGGACAGGGCAGAACGGGAACAGTCAACATCCAGCCTGAGATTAATGGCTGTGCACAAACATATGGTTACTCTGATGTAGGAGACGTGTTTGGCATAGCATCATCCATTAACTAAGGCTTCAAGCTCAAGAAAGGAGATCCAGATTCTGCATCGGAGATTAGTCGCCAAAGGTGCCACCCGTCTTGGGAAAATAAAAACCTTTATAAAACTAAGGATGAAAATGATTAGAAATGCAGCTTTGAGCGTAGTTATGCGTCAAATAGATCTGAACTGTACGAGTGGTTGCAAACGCTTTGTACTTGGATATCTTAACCTAAAAGTTATTTCTTGACCTTGGGGGAAGAAGAAAAAACTCAAGGTCTCCTCACTAACTTTCATCGGAGCTTTGTGTCGCACAGCCTCCGTCCATTGATGAAGATAAAACTTCATCTGCATTTTCAGGATTTAAGGGAACTGGTTTAACGTAGCAACAAAAGATCACAAGTCCTAAGAGTGACTCAACTTCTGCTACTTAGAAGGTGTAGGAAATATAATTGATGCAGAGTCCTTGTTGAAACAGCCTCTCCAGATGCTACGACTTCAGACAATAAATGATCTGTCTGCTCATCGGGGACAGGATCAATACTTTCAGGTCCTCTGAAATAGTGAACACTGTTCCCAACAAATCATTCATAAATGCAACACACTAACACACAAAGTCTAAATGAACCCCCCCTCCCTCCCTCTCCTTCTCCACTCAGGGCAGGGAGGCGCCCTCCATCATGTTTGAGAGCTTTGGAAGGCAGAGTCCCTAACTCAGAGGCAGCTGAGAGACTTTGAGTCATAAAACTGTTCGGCATTTCATTGATCTTAAAACATGCAGCTCTGGATGGGAATGATGGCGTTCATGTTGCATTTACTTCTTTTGAAAAATGTTTGTGTGTGTATTAAATGAAGCAGGAACAACTTGAACTGTCAATATCACTGATGTAACCGACACTACACACTAGAAAAAATTATTAAATCAGCCAATAATCCTCAAGTAGATATAGCTGGTTGGAGCTCAGATCCCTCATACTTCATCCCGGCCACCGCGCCACTCCTGGAAGTAATTAGTTACCAGTTTGTTTTAGTCATGTGTGTCGCACAGCTACTGGTCCTCCTGCTGTGGACAGAGTAAATAAACACATGTCGCATCCGGGCCAGCAGTGCAGCAGAAAGCTGAGGACAAGAACCTAACTGGCACCGCTCGATAAAAAAAGGCTTTCATTACCGTGCCGTGAGGAGAATAATTTCCCCTACAATGTGACCTTCCCCTGCTCGCCTATACCTGAGGCCCCTGAGTGAGCATGCTTTTATTAAGGACTATTTGCATAAACTGGGAAGGGGAAGACGGGAAAGGGGGTGCATTTCTGATGATGTTTTGGTTATCACTGTAGCAATGGCTGCTGCCTTGAAGGTTGTTTAGGAGACGCCGGGTGCATTTTCAAACATTCTCACGTATGGCTCTCTGTCCATTTGGGGAAGTAGGTGGGGAGACTATGAAGGCTTAGCTTTAATTAGCCTTAAATCACCCGGTGTTATGGGGTGTCCTGATTCAAAGCAATTTATGAAGAAAGACGCAGCAAGACAGTCGGAGAAGCCCAATGGCGCGTTAATGTCCCATTGGTTTCGAGATGACCCAATTATTTCCCCATGCTAGTCTTCCTTTGCACTTTATTCCCCTCAGAACCTTGAAAGTCTCATTCTCATTTCAGACACTGGCCATAAGAGGTGTAATGTGCATCCTTTCACTCAAAAAGTGAGAAGAGATGTAAAAGAAGCAAGGACATGCAGGTTATATTAGAATAAATCAAGTGCACTCCATACAAGAATTGCTTATTACCTATAAAACAAGCATATAATTATTGAACATCACTTTTCGCTAAATGGCTCGAATAGACATGCATCATAACTTATAGGTTTTTCTATTCCATGTTGCACCGGAAAATAATTCCATCCACTTGGTTGTGAGGTCAATTATAAATGATTCTGGTTACCTGAGAAAAATAATTTGGAATGACACAAAGTTAATATGGTGAATACGCTTGTGTGCATATCAATCCAAAGCACAGACAATAACAGTTGAACCTAAAATCACTTGTAAACCAAAATACAAATAGACTCAAACACACTTTAACCAGAGCATCCAAAAACTCACTGGTCTCTTTTTCCCAAGACAAGCTGCTAACAGAGCAAAGAAAATCATCTTTGGCCTCGTCACCCTGCTCTCTAACTTTTCATCAAACAGCCCACTGGTGGATGATCCAGATCAGTGACCCCCCCTCACACAACCAGCTACAAATAAATACTTATATTTGTCTGGGGTACAGAAATCAAATACGTAGCTTATTGTATGGATATGTCATATTTTTTTTATTGATAAGCACGGTGGGTTTTCTCGCTCGTGTGGTGTCTGCGGTGAGAAACCGAGGTCATTAATTTGCTGTGCTTAATGCAAATCTGGGCTTTTGTCGATATTTTGATTTCATGGCCCCTATAACTGTTCAGATATATGTGACAAACACAAATGGAGGCTTAAGAGGCGAATGGTTAACATCATGCATGCTCCATCTGTGTTTCTCCACAGTGCAGAGATACCGATGATCACTACTTTGTGAAGGAACATCAGAAGGAAATAAGGTTCAATTTGTCTTTAGACATTTGAACAGTGGTTACTTTTAATTAAAGTGGACTTTCTCTTACTTGCCCCAACATTTACTCTGTTTGGCATCAGGTTGAGCTCCAGAAAAAACTGGATTTAAACTTTAGAAATGTGTAAGCAGCAGGATTTGTGGGTTGCAGTTTGTTAACACTATTCAAAATTGGTCTCTCCACATCAGCTCAATCAGTGAGAGAAAAGCAGTGGTGGTCAAGCGAGCAAGAGAGTGAATGGAGCGAGGCAGTGAGTGGCGTGAATGACAATAAAGCAGCGAGAAACTGTTTCAGATTGTTCACTGCGGTTATGGCTCAACCACACCTCCACACAAGTCTGTGGGAGCATGCAGCATTTTGTATGGATGCAACCAAAGTCTTCTTTCTATCCGCTTTCTGCTGTGTGTGTGTGTGTGTGTGTGTGTGTGTGTGTCTTTATACCTCAACCCTGCCCTCAGCCAAACACAACAGACATACAGCTCTTTATACATCCATGACACAGTGAAGGAGAGAGACAGAGGAAGCGGTGTAACCTGGTTGCTACGAGTCCTGCCCTCGCACCCTTCACGCCATTATACACTCTGAGCTAAGCCTTTGCTACCCAAAGGTTGTGACCAAGAAAACATCCCCAACACAGAAAGATGAGTGGAAAATAAGAAATAGAGGGAGGACAGTTTCTCTGCCCGCTCATCTAGTGACTCATAACCGATGAAGGAGAGGGATTACTTTTGTATCGTTTTATTTCTTCAGGAATATCCTGCATAGATAAGGTTTTAGCCAGTTCCTTTTGCAGTTCCTGTTGGCGCAAAACTAAACCTATTCCTGCCTGGTGAAATTAACTGCAAAGTGGTAAGAGGAACCGAGGGATTGACTCTGGGCTTTGCAGAGCAGTGAAGAATACGGGCGCTCTGAAGGTCTTTCGATCGACAGCCACTCAGCAGCGGCCTGCCACACTGTCACCGTATTGGCAGAGAGTCTGGGAGGCTGCCGTGATCTACAGTCTCACGGCAAATCCACCACTTTAAATCACCCCTCGCCTCCCCGGCCTGCCTGCTACCTTTGCTTGCCCTCACACTGCTCCATTAGAGTTCATCCCTGCACGTTGTAACCTGCGGAGGGTCTCTTTATACGGAAGGACAGCAGTAACAGTGTCGCCCTTTAAACGCACTGTTAAAAACCCCGAAGATAACGCATCATCAAGTTCCCTTCCACAGTAATTGGCCGACTGGATCCAAAGTGACACAAACAAGCCGCTGTCTTGCTGCTGATGGGTCTGACATCTTTGGCAGTTCTGGGCACATTATGCAGAGGAGGAGGAGGCAGCGGCTGAAGGAGTGATTTGGTAATTAAAATCCATTGTTTGCACTCGGAAATAATGGGGATCAAAAGGCATTGAATCCGCTACTGCCTCCCCGAAGCACCGAGACAACAAGGCACGTGCTCCAGACCAGAGGAGAACATCTCTATCAGCCATCTTGTTAATGGAGCTTGAATGACTGTACATTGCACAGATAGGGATCCATAGAAACTTATAACACACAGATCCATGATTCTGGAGGTTATCTCGTCCAATTTTACATCTCAATATAGTCATATGCTTTTTCTGAGTATTCTTTGCATGTTTCTAAGCAGGAATCCACACAAAACACGCACGCACGCACGCACGCACGCACACACACACACACACACACACACACACACACACACACACACACACACACACACACACACACACACACACACACACACACACACACACACACACACACACACACACACACACACACACACACACACACACACACTTCATCCTCTCTGACCTGTCAAGACGCATTTACATGGGAGCCATTGACTTGGTTGTCCGCACAGGTTACCGGGGTAACATGGGCTGCATTATTCATCAGCCAAGCATGGCTTAGATGTGAAGGTTGACCTGGATGTGTCCCTCAAAGTTCATGAAGGTCACAAAGACCCTCTCCAAGAAACCCCTCTGTCCATATACAGTCATTTACAATTTTTGTCAGAGACCATCGGTTCTGCCATGTTTGATCCATCGTTTACATCACAGGTTTAATTCCAAGAGGCTCTGGTCGATTGCATTTTGACCACTTACTCCTTACGTTATATTTGACTGCATTCAAAATTTGTTTACCTGCTTAATAAGTAAAGATGGATCCGTTTCTGATCTTTTTCTGAACATCCGACTGATACATGTGCAATACATGTACATGACTGATAATCAATATTACGTGATTGGGACTGTAATTACAATAGCCTGATTGAAACATCTCCAACTAAAACCCAGAATGACATTGATTTTGATATAGTATCCGCCTATCAGTGTTACATTGATCAAATAGGAAGCAACATGGGGTACAACACACTGAGTAACCAGCTGGTTAAAAAAATACGTTTTTCTAATGATGGCATTTTGCATGAGTGCACTTTAAGAAACACACAAACCAAAAAGAACCATCACCGAAGTTAAAGTACAGTCTATAGGCCAAATAAATTCTATTAGATATTCAAATACATCAAGTAAATAGATAAACTACATTTGTTTTTAAATGGGAGGAGAAAATATTAAAGATGCCTGACAGCTGTGCTGTGGAAGTACATCACCTTCCTCTGTCATATTTATTACCTGCATTGCTGAGGCACTTAAAGTGCCACAAATAAATCCTGCTCTTTCTAGGTTTGGCAAGTGGGCAAAAAAAACATACCATCAGCGCTAATGGCGGCTCCACAATGCAAGCTTTTCTCTTTGCATTCTATAGTCACTTTCCCAAAAGCTCTTTATGTCCTTGAGTCCCAACAGTAAGGGGTGCACCCCTCCCTCTCCCTCTCTATCCACCCATCCCTCGTTCCCTCTTTTCCCCTCTATCCATCCATCCTTGCCTCCCTCTCCTTCCCCCACCCCTCCCTCTCCCAACATGTGCTATAGCAACATAGCAGCCAGGACTCAATGTTTCAGCATGCCACAGGACAGACAGAGCATTACAGCATGGTTGAGCTTATCTATTGGCTCGGCGCCACAGTTGGCCCAGCCCTAGGAAGAAGTGTAGGCGTTCTGATTGGCCACAGGAGGATTGGAGCTTGTATCAGCTTGTCCTCTGGCTGATCTGTTGGACTGGTCCCAGCTCATAGAGAGGTGGACACTGGGAGGGATTCTAGGATTGGGGGACTCTTAAATTAAGTCACAGCGCATGTTGCAGAAAACTGGTGCCCAGGCTCGCTGAATGAACCAGTCCCTGCACTGCATCTTCAATGGGTGCAACCGTCGGAGAATAATTTAAATTGAATAAGCTACAGCAACGTAATGCAGAGACTAATTGAACAACTGAAGATTTAACTAACAGATAATACTGAGGAGACATATGTAATTACAAAAAAAAGTAGGCAGATTGGATCGACCTCTCGAGGCTACGCTTTATAATAACTATCCAATATTACGATATTACTTTTCTTTTAAAGAGTTGCAGGAGAGCTGCAGTAGAGAAATGTATTGTGTGAATGTTTTGCATAAAATCATACACTGTCTACACTTTCTTCTTTTGTTCGGTCATGACTGTGTTAATTTTGAAATTCTGAAAAACTTAAATGCCCCATAGTAAAAGTTAAATTCAGATTACACATAACAAAATGTCCTTGTGTGTGTGACAGGTGTTTATGCCTCTGAGAAAAATGGTCCTGCACACACATGCACCCCTGCAGTGTAGACCCCGACTGATCCCGTATTTTTGTAAATGTCATTGATATAACTTTATGTTGTGAAAAAATGATCAACCACAACGCCCGTCGCTAAATTTGGTACAAAGCATTTGTCTATTTATATATTTTTCCAATATCTAAATTACCCCAAGCATCTTTTTCTGCATGATATTACTATATAAAACCTTTCACATCAATGTAGATCAGGTTTGAAATGCACAGATACCAATTTATCAGTCGACCAACATAGTGGCCGGGCTCTGCTGCAGTGCATGGGTATCTGTGCAGCTTGTGAGTCACTTAATGGTAACATGCTGCGCCAGTAAGGCACGGTAAAAGATCAGAAGCAGGTGAGGCAGAGGAGCTTCCCCTGCAGTGAGGCTAGAGGGAACAATGGGCTGCTGGATCACAGAGCCTGACTGCCACTGGCTTCCCCCTCCAGCACCAAGGTAGGCTGGCCCATTCATAAATCACTTTTATTCCTCCAAGTGCTCAACAGCCTCACCTCTTCGAATGATGCACTGTGTAAAGGGAAGAGGAGGGAGGGGTGGCTGGTGTGTGTGTGTATATGAGAGAGAGAGGGGGGGGGGACATGGGACAGGAGAGTGGGACGAAGGGTGAGGAATGGAAGTCACGAGAGAGACAAATTATAGACTAGGAAGTGTGGGACAGAGAGGGACATGCAGATTTTCTGAAAATAAAGAAGCATAAACTGGATTTATAGTAGCTCTAATCCTCCTATGATGTAGATTGGTGGGTAGACACACAAAAATGAGGAACTAAGAGAAACTGTGAATCCAGCAAAAGATTTTTACCAGCAGACATGATGCTGGGGGGAATCTGAAGAAAACCCGAATTCTCTCAACCCAACCTTCTCAAACAAAGGAGACCTACCTCTACCTCTTTTCAGTAAACTCACAGGGATGATTCTTAAAAGACATTCACCACTTCTGGACTTTTAGTGTTATAACTACGAATAAAAGCAGATGCAAAAAAGTTAAAGAAAAAAGACTAAGTAATGCTAAAATGAAAACTAACGACTACAAATTAATTTTAATTAAGAACAAATAAAAAAAAACAACTACATCATTGTTTTCCCCTTATTCCAGTCGATAGCAGAGGCACCTTTGGCGGCAATTATAGGCGCTGTTGTCGGCTTAGCCCCCAGAATGAATCCTCATGCAATCAGTGGTTTAATATTTGTACTTAATTCAGATCAATTTGAGTATTCAACTCAATCTGTGTCTGCTTATTAGCATTAAAATTCTCAATGGTGTTCAGTCACCATTCCAGAATAACAAGAGGAAAAGAAAAACTTCAATTATCGAAGTTTCTACAAATAACTTGTAATCAGCTGATTAACATTGCATTTGTTTCCACCCATACTGACTCCCCTGAATAATAAAAACATGAAGATGGTTGATTTCACATTAATCTGTTTTAGTTATTAGTTTTTCAATATGAATGGAGATGCACCTTAAAGTGGTATTCAAAAGGAGAAACACACATTCTGTGCCTTCATCCAGTGAAACGAAGCACATCCATTAGTAGACCCTTTTCTTATTGATCGATTGACTGCTCAGCTAAACATTCGGCCCCCGAGCTATTCATCATGGGGGGGAAGATGTAAGCCACGCTGCTGAGTTTCAGGGCAAGATGGGATGTCTGGCTGTAACTGAGATTAAACTGGTGGGTAGGGTGGCTGGAACAGTGAGGGTGGAGACCCGCAGAGGGTTTCCACAAAGCGCACAAGGGATTCTTCTGTGGGAACGGGTTACAGGCCACAAAAAACTTAACACGTGGCAAGTTAAGAAATGTGCACGTGCAGGCATAGTTACTGTGTGTGTAGATCTACACATAATTCATGAGAAGCACGCTCTGGACAGTTGCTCCCGGTTAAAATTTAAGCAGTGTGTACACGTAGATACTGTAGTGCAATAACAGGTGGACATTTCCAGCTGCCATTTATGCAGCAGCAATTCTGCACTTTTGATTGGCCGTGTAAGGTCAAGTTTTGAGTGGGCACATTAACAGGGAATCCATTTTATCTCGCAAACGGTCAATTCTTGCAACAGCCGTAAAGATAATGTAATCGAAAAAGCTGTAAATCGCGGTGACGATATATTAATTAAATTGGTCGCTTAAATCTTTGCAGAATTATCTCAGCCATGACGACTTGAGCGATAAGTGAGTGAGGACAGGGTGACTGTAAGCTTCTTAAAAGGCTTATCAAATCGAGGACCAGCCAATCGCATGATGTTTTTCTGACTTGTGGAAAAATACGCTTTTTAAGAAATGTTCATGGCATATTCGAGATGTTTGTGAATTTTTCACAGCCTCGTTTATTCCAAGTGAAATGCCACACTCTAATACCCGTGCGATCACCTTGTTGAAGAGAGCATTTGGTGTGCACAACCACAGACCGACACATCCTGAGGCTCTCTGCAGTTAAAATGCAGGTGGGGTAAGTGAGAGGACTTGTGTGCTGTCATTGAGGTATAAGATGTAAAAGAGCAAAGTGGAGGAGAGAGTGAAAAAAAAAAATAAGAGAGGAGGGCATAGAGGACATTGCTTCCGTACAGTATAGATGTGCCCCGTGATGAGCCCAACTAATTAAACAGATTCTTCAGTGGCCGCGCCTCGGGAAAGCTTGAAAAAGACACTTGAAAATTAATGAGAGCTCAAAAAGGAGAGTCGGCAGCGCAAACTTTTCAGTGCCTCCGAGCTGCGGCTGCCACTTGTCCCCCTGCATTGCCAGAAACCGTATATGGAAAAAATAAATAAATGGGGGGGAAACTAAATAACCTATCCCACTGTCTAACATCCTCCACGCTTCTCTGCACCTAACATTCAGCCTTACTCTCCCCTCCATTTCCCGAATATGCAGTTACTCTAAGTATAGCGCCAAGCGGATGAAGCTCTACCATAAGCAGAGTATTGCAGCTCTATTTAAAAAGGAGAACCATAGAGATAGTGTGTGTGTGTGTGTGGGGGGGGGGGGTCAAAAGGACATAGAGATTGAGGGGTTGGTATCAGAGGAGGCGGTGGAATCGGTGGTGAAGGATGTAAAACAGGGGAGGGGGGACAGAATCAAGAATATACAAGTGGGCGCACGAGAGACCACTTTATTTGGTGCTCCTAAAAATAGCGCAGCAAATGGTAGCAGCGGCTAGCCTGCCTAACGCTGCTCTCTCCTTCCAGGCCGGTGGAATCAATAGGCAGGGAGCTGTAGGGAAGGCTTCCCGGAGCCTGTGACCAACAGTTGCTGGGGTGGGGGTGTATGAACGAGGGGAGGTGGGGGGGAGACAAGGAGAGGAGCAGAGTGGAACGGAGCGGAACGGGAACTATTTTTTGCACTGCTTGACTAAATATGGTCAGGTTAGGTGGTGAGACAAGACACAGGAGCACCCCGGCAACAGCGGCCTAGGCGTGTTTCACATGCTTGGCTTCCCACAAAGTGCTAACCATTCAGCTTGGACCTCGCACTGTGGGGAGGGAAGCCGCTGGCTAGTCGGCCTCTTGTCCTTAATTTGTTGCCACTGTGTTCTTCCTGTGCTCTCTGCCCTCCCGATCTCAGCAGCATCTCTGCTTAATCTCTTCCTCGTAAAAAGGTGACCCTCGCAGTGCACTTTCAAGAACGCATAGGCTGCATATTGATGACTTATACATGGGCAAATAAAAAAAATCTAAAAACAGCCAATACACCAAAAAAGATATTGCAATTTGCTTCATGTGTAGCCCCTGGTAATAGGAATCACATTAGCATGGAACGTGAGGGACAATTAAAAGTACAGCTGTCTTCTACCGCAGCGGCAGATACACTCACTAAATACCTCTATCACAATTCTGCTCTCAAACATTCAGTAAACTCCTCGTTCTAAGCTGCTGTATAAAGTTCCACTGAATAATAAAAAACGCATTTTAGAGGAACATAAAGATCTGGGGCTGCGCGTGTCGATGGAATGAGAAAAAGGCAGGGTGGGAGGACGGTTGGTATACTTTCTGCCTCCTCCAGCGACCAGGGCATCCTCCCAGCTCTCCCCCTCAGAATGCACATGATGGAGAGGAGAGTGCTGCAGAATTTTTTTTTACCCCTCCTTCTCTCCCTGCACCCCCCCTCCCCTTTTTTTCTCTTTCAAAAGGCAGTTCTTCATGCCAGCTCTACGTCTTCCTTTTCTGAAGGTATGACTTGTGTTTGTGTGGGACGATGTGTGGATGTGTGTGTGAGTGTGTGTCTGTGTGCGAGTGTGTGTGGGTGCATGCTCCCTTTCTCTCCTTTCCCCCATCCTCCCCTCCCCGACTCTGGCACTCAACCCGCCCGCCACCACCCCTCCTCCCCCCAATCATAGAAGCTGATTCAGCGAGTCAGGCGTGCACCCGGCACACACGATGGCTGCAGCAGCTGGAGCGCTCTCTAGGTCATTATGGCTCTCTTCACTACGGGAAGAGGAGGAGAGGAGGAGAGGAGGGGAGGAGAGGAGGAGCAGCTCAGATAAGAAAACTGATCTGACAGGTAATATATGCTCTTGCTTGGCTTTTTGGATGGAGTTAACCCCTGAAGGGCCTCTGACGTCTCCTGTCCTGTGTCTTCCCTCTCTCTTCTTCGGATGCGATCAGTTATTAACTGCATGGTTTGCCTGTGAGTCGCGTAGTCGGAAGGGGGAGTGGAATGCTCTGCAGCAGCGGCAGCAGCGGCACTGGGACAGAACTTAACCAGAGAACACCTTTGGGCTTTTTTTTTCTGCTTTTGTTCCTCTCGTCTTAGAAGAAGGGAAGAAATAAAGGCTTTATGAAAAGAAAAAAGTATGGAGAGGAAGAGGATGCAGGAGGAACAGGGGAAAGGGAGGATGGGGAGTTGCTAAGGTCCACATGGAATTTAGCCCTTTTTTTTGCACTCTTCACTCTATCTCTCTCATCTTGTTCTTTCTCTCTCCCTCCCTCCCTCTCTTGCATTGCACGCTCTCCCTCTCTCTCTCTCTCTCTCTCCCATGTTCCTGGCACTGGCCGGACATGCTGCAGCAGCAGAGCTCTTTGGCTCATTAGGCTTCATGGTTGCAGCCCTGCCGCTATCTAATGACGGACTCGTTAACTCAGACCTGCACTGGTGTGGAGAGACATTCCCTTATGCACAATTCGCCCTCTGCAGCCGACTCCTTCCAAGGTGTTTTTGTCTCCATGACCAAGGATACTATAATTATTGGGACTTTTAATGTATTTTTTTATGTATTTTTTAATCTCTTTTTTACGTAATTTTTTGGGTCTTACCAGACCACTTTATCAATTAGATTGAGGGGCGGGGGAGGTCGCTGCCATTCTTAATTGATGGGAGGTAAGTTTGAGGACACGTCACACTTTTAAACCCGAGGCTGGCCGATTTGGGCGGAAGAATGGATTGTGGCGACCAGGGGGATGACGAAGCATCAGAATAATGCACAGCGGGGCAGGTCCGGAGTTCGGAACAGGGGGAAAAGAGGATTGACGGCACACAGCTGGGAGAAGGGTATTAACACAGATGTGGAGGGGGGGTTATTCGGCGGAAATAGTTGGCTGTATAGATGTGTGTCACTGGTTTAACCCCTAGCACTTGAGGTGGTAACCCAGATTCTTCTCTATTTCTCTCTCTGTAAAGGATGCTATAGGCTATGCAGGGCACACAGTGCTGCAGTGTTATCACCTAAACCAGAACAGACACAGAACCACAGGGCTTATTTGCTGGTTCATGTTCCCCAACCTCCGTCCTGCTAAGCGTAGGAAGGAATTTCCACCCCCTCTCTCTCCTCTTTGCTCACCCTCTCGGGTGGCTGTGACATTTCCTAAACAGGACGTCACACCTTTCGGACCAGGCTCACCCACCTGCCCAGCCATGTCCTTGAGCAGAGAACAACTGTCACCGCCACTTCAAGCTTCTTTCATTACTATTCACCCAGTCTCCCAACTCCAACCTAAGCTGCTGCCCCCTCCTCCCTAATCCATTTTTCGATTTACACCCATAGCCTCAGCATTCAGTCTGCTGGCTAGCTTAGCCCGGTTGGGAGGCAGTGTGGACTTGTGGAATGTGTTGGTGTGGGGCAAAGATTCATTAGAGGCTTGCTGAACAATTCTCGCTACCATGCAAATGGTTATTGATCTGTTCAGCCCACTCTGCAACACGACAGCTGGTTTGGCTGTGAGCACAGACAGGTGACGTTTGATCAGAGGGAAGAGGAAGTGAGAGAAGTTGACCATAAAACAGTGTTGGGGGAGAGAGAGAGAGAAAGAGAGAGACAGAATTGGGGGGGGACCAATTCGGACCAATCCACAAGTGCTGAGTGGGCATTAGCGCCTTCATGTGACCTATGGCCTGCCTCTGCGCCTAAAGCCCAAATCCTGCTCACAATAGCTTCCTGTTCCACTTGGATCACCCTCGTTTTCAAGCATCAGCAACTGCTCCAGCTCGCCACTGGGGACGCCGCTGACGCCAGAGAGACAGGCAAGAGAGGGGTACGTATGGGCAAAAGTGAGAGGTGGGAAAGAAGAGAGGACACAGAAGGTGGGGGTGAAACCAGAGAACCAGAGGACGGTGAGGGAGACAGGAGTGGGAGGAGAGAAGAGAAAATGTTTTAGTATGTCAGCGGGGCCATGCAGCTTATAGGTGCACCACTGCTCCCAGGACACAGCAAATGGTCGTCATACAAGATGAGGAGCACACAGAGGCGCCTCTTACCAAGGACTTTCCTTCAAGGAGAGAACTCTTCTTCTTCGCTGCAGATTTTTTTTATCCAGCCTTTTAATCTACCTCCTCAACATTTTTTTCCTGAAAAGACAAAACGACTTCCACTTGCTAACTACTTAAAAAAAAAAAGAGAGAGCTGTCTTCCTCCCCCTGACCCTCCTGGTTTCTCCCAGTTTTTTTGGAGGACAGTGGGGGTCACTGTTACAGTCGACTATGGTATGGACTGCAAAACTTTTGTTATGTTCAAGGGCGGGGGGACTGGCTGTTCAGCCCTACATGGCAACCAAAGGAAAGCCTTGAGCGTGGACCTGAATTTACACTCAAAGTCACCTTAGAGTGCAGACTACCATACTTGGGAGGGAGAACGGTGAGGAAAAATGTTCTGCTCACAACTTCCTGACCTTGGCGAAAGGTGAGAAAATGTCATACCTAAGATTACCTCCTTGGTGCACATACTTCTTTATGTACCCATATGAACATATGATAGCTATGGAATGTAAAGAAGTATGTATTCCTGGTGAGGTGCGAGTCCTCGTTCTGGAAAAATGATGTTGCACAGCGCTGTCTGAGGACGTGTCTGTGCTTTGCAAACTGCAAATATGGCTGTGATGTGGTGTGAGAGAAAAAAGCAGGCGAGGTAAAAAAGAGAGCGAGAGGGAGGAAGAAAGCGAGAGAAAGAGAGCTTGAATGTGAGTGGTAGGGCTCATACATTAGCTATACTGTCTCTGGGCAGTCTCACTGCAGCAATAATCGCTGTAGGGAACTTACTGCTTACTCAATTTGGCTGAGTTGGCCAATAAAAATCTCTCATCCAAGATAGGCCAACAATTGAATCCCACAATTCATTGGACAATTATGTAAGATAGCAATCGTGTTTCGGGCTTACTTTGAGTTTTAGCCATCGGCACTAACCATGAGCAGAAAGTCGCCTTGTTACAACGCCATATGCACAGGGTCTCTTTCCCTCATTGTGCGATTTTACTGCATTACAGCCCTTGAAATTCAGCCATTACCAACTTAGCCCTAACTTCAGCCAACAGAGAATGGTGCTCCTGATCATTAATACCATAATCTTTTCCAGTTCTTCCACAAAGCAAGGGGGGAATGGGACCATAAACTCTGCCTTTGTTGCAGCATTTTTTTTTACATGCAACTGAAAGAGCAGGAAATAGTTGCTGAGTAGGCAGAACGATGAGGCACTGTCGCTGCTGCCACACACTGGCCCTGTCCTACTGCTGTATCATATGGCTTCCGTGTTAACAATCTTGTGTGTTTAACTACGACTGCCCGTCCCTTTATGTTGCTGCCCTTATCCGCACCCCACCCCACATCAACCCGGCTGCCCCCGTGGCTCCCCTCCTCTCCCCCTGATTCCTGCTCTCATTGTTCACGTTTGCTATGCTTGCCAAATGCTTTGCCGGGGCCGCATGGCAGTAAGATTAGACCATCGAAAAGTGACAATGCAGGATCAGGGTCAACTCTGGCCCGTCAGCTGATTCCGATTGTCAACTGCTTCAAACAAATAAAAGGCAACAGAATATGGACAGAGGTGCGGTGAGCAATGAAGCCAGGGGGAGGCGGTTTGCACAGCGGGCTATTCATATCTAGCACTTTCACCTATTCTGACCCTCTGTATGGCCTGCGCCTGCCTCACAGACGAGGCCTGCACCTGTTTAGCACAGAGATAATAAAGATAGAAACATTTCAATAGTTCAAACCAAGAAATAAACTAATCAGGAGGTTAACAATCCTAAACAAAAATCCACAACGGCAATTCAGCTATTGCTGATCTTATATATGCTGATATCAAAAGTTCCTTCATTAAAATATTTTTTATTTAAAATGAATTTTGTTTGTAGCTGCAGGCTGGAGCGTATCCATGCCATCTAAATGTCTGCTGCAGTAGAGCAACGAAAAAGTAACCTGACTAATTAGCCAAGGTTAAGGCTGACTTAATCTATTTCCCTTAAGTAAAAGAACTATCTAACCAGAGGTGACATCCGTGACAAAGACACTGAAAATCAAAACTTCTTTTAACTGAATCTAGTTGAAAACATTTAAGCGGAAAAAGCAACAATCAAAATGAGATTTATCCCAAAGGTGCTCATTTTCGATAAAGACGTCACATTAGATCTATAAAGAATAAAACAAATGTCAGCGGCTAAAACGGGTCAGATCAATTTATAATAATTCAACATTATAAAGAGACGCTAGAGAAAAGGTCACTTCAGTCCACAGGTAAAACGGAAAATCTTTTCTTATTTTTTGCAGTAGGAACAACATAATAAAGCTTAATTTCCAGGCTCCTAACCATTCAGACCTGCATGATATTCTATCTGCCAGGACATAAGAGGCGTGTAGGAGTGAACGGCTTGCACTGCATGTTTCTACCAGGCCCTCAATAGCACTGACCTGCTGTCTGAGTGACAAACGCAGCAGATGCTGACATTATCAAATACTCAGTGCCTGTCGTCCCCCTCTGCTTTTGCCCTGTTATGGCCCTTAGACGAGGTGAGCAGCCCGGCCACCTGACTCTGAGTGACGGAGGGACTGTGTGAGTGTGTGCACGGGTGTAAGTGAGCAAGCATGAATGTGCATGTGTTTGTTACAAATAGACCTGCCTCTGGTGTGCCATATCAGCCTAGCCCTATGTTGACCTCTATCCTGTCTACAAGCAGCGCTGTATATCCCTCAGCTGTCGCTGGCCACTCCGAGAACCTCTCCTGAGCCTTGGCAGGAAAACATTTAATAATTATAACAGCTGACTATTTCAAATTCATCTTTTAAAAAACATTAAAGGAACATTTATTAAGTTCATTAAAAAAATGATGAAGGTTTAAAAATTGGCTCAATAAATACTGCTTAAACATATCTTAACTCAAAGTAGAGCTTATTTTTTCAGAGGCCTGACAGGCGTCTGAGAAGTTCAATGTTTTGTGGCAATAGTAAAAAATATTGCAGTCAAATTAAAAAGAAAAACTGCAGAGCAGTTTGTGCAGCACAGCTACAATATGGAAAAAGGGGGTTTGATGTTGCCCGAATAGCTGAAATGTTTAGTGATCTTATAAATGACTACAGCTACCATAAACTTAGGTACAAAACAACCACAAAAACATTATCACAATGTTCTTTATGTGGGTGTTACTGTGACAATTCTTTTTGTATTAGCACAGGATGGATTTTTAGTACAAACTGTTACAACAGCAGTGCACTGCAGAGCCCTGAAAGAGACATAATATAATCTGCTCTCAGTCACTGTTCAAACACTACCCTCTACACTAGAAATCAGTCTCTCGGTCTTAAATGACTGTTTAAATTAATGTTGTGACTTGACGCCCCAGAGTGCTACAGTGGGCGTGTGAGTGAAAGAGCCTGTGTATGCGGTTATCCTGCTGCATTTGTCTGTTGGCCGTCTCGGTGACCGGAGTAGCGGCGTGCTTGCAGCAGGACCCATCTGTCAGAGTCTGTAATTGCTTCATGACTCCAGGACATTTGACTCAAGTGCACTGCCAGAGATTATTATTATCCTTTTCTCAGGGAACAATTTTTCTCACTCTGTGGGAGGGGGCAAGCACTAAACTTAAAAAGATAGCGAGCAGGATAAATAGGCTGCCTGGGAGGTAGCAAAGGAGAAAGTTAGGTAAGGTTGATCAACTGTACCCATTTGTTATTGGTGTGGTGGTCAATGTGCCTGTGTGTGAGTGTGTGTGTCACGCAGAGTGGGTGAACGTGGACAGGCTAGAGAAAAAGCAGAAGAGAGGAAGAGACTACAGCACTGTCCATTTCAACGAGTGGGAGCCACAACTTCGATTTTTAACAAGATGTTCGAATGCAGCACGGCTCTGGCTCTTTTGGGATGAAACCTAACGGCAGACCAAACCTTTGGAGTTCACTTGACTTCAGCGGTTTACATGTTGGGCTGTGAACACTGTGATTCCAAAATGCTTTGCTAAAGCTGGTAAAATGGAACCAAATCACCTCTTGAATGGATTTGGTCCCCTTCAACCAGCTGTAGCTATGCATTGATGACTACAAGGAGCTTCGACACAATCACTCCAGCAGCAGCGAGGCCACGTCTTGATGAGGACTGGCTCATTATGGCCTATTCCTCTACCTACGACATCGGTGGTGTTCGGTCAGAGGTTGTCATGTTCACTGTTAAACCTGTCTAATTTGTTTTGACTAATAAAGAAAAGCAATTCCAGCTTTAAAAACTTTGCCCTGGTCCTGTTTCCTGACTCCTGAGCATTGCCTCTGACTGTAGAGGGATTGACATTCTGACCACACTATCAATGGCTGTTTCAAAAATAGCAGGGGGTAGACTGTATGCGCTATTTCAGAAGCATAGCACTCACATGTCTGTGTGAGAATGTGCGGCTGTCTTGCTGAGACACCTCCTAAGCTCATTTCACTAGATGCTAACAGTCAATTACACTGTGGGTGGGAATAGGCACAAGGGGAAAAAAATAAAACATAAAGGACATGGTGGCTGTAGCTCAGCAGGGATATGATGGGACAGTAGAAAAAGAAATATGACGATAAGGGTGATGGAAACAACGAAGGGGGCAGGATATAGTTGTAAGAGTACACACAGAGGCACACACTCTTTGGTCTCGTTCCCCTGAAGCCTCCTGCAATGATGTTGGACGAGGCTGAGCGAGATGAGAGCCAGACGCTCTGGAGGACAGGAGCCGAATGCACAAATCACAGGAGCAGACATTCGCAAACAGTTACAGCCACACACATTCACTCGTTGTTACTGCGGAACAAGCAGCCAGGGAAAAAACTTCCTCCCTCCCAATCCCTCCTTCTCCATTCGCTCTTTTTATACCTTCCTAATTTGGTGCTTAATGCTACGTCGAACTGAAGTGTTCTCAATCCCTGACAATATACAACACAGCCACAGAAACGCTCCTGAATCATTTGCTCCAAAACTGATCTAAAAGCTGGAAGCTTATCTAATTTGTCTAATTACTCAGAGATTGACGATCAAATTGATTGTAAATAGCTTTTTTAATTCTCAATTTCGACAGTTTTTAAAGTGTTTTCAATTGACCAATAACTATGAAATATATTTGGGTATCATAAGAAGCACTAGCTCAGTCAATCACAGAAGTCTAACTCGATTAGTCTAGTCTTAATTGAGCAAGAGAGGGGGTGAAAATTGAATCAATGGGAGCCCAGACGAACATGCAAACCTTTGATCAATTTTGTAAATTTATCTCCATGGACCTATAACACTTTTTTCTGTCTAATAGTAATCTCCGCTGACAACCACTACTGTTATGGTGCAGCCTATTAGTTCCGACTACTGGGAATACTTGTTCTGCGTTTTGGAGCACAAGGTGATTGCTTGCAGAGCCCTCCGTCTCCTCGGGTGTGACGATTAGCATTTTGGGGTTTCTCTATATGTCGCCATATTAAAGGAAAGCAATAAGAGAGAGGCAGGAGGGCAAATAATACAGGGAGGTGATACGTGAAAAGGGTGCAGACCGCCGCTGCAGGGCTTGTTTGGAGATCGTTTGTGAGTCATGGGCTATTAATCGTATTGTTTACAGTACTGTAGCAGCTACTGGCTTCCAGCAGCCTGAGGGAAAGACACAAGAGACGAGCCAGGCTCTCCTTGCAGGCAGAGGTTGCAGTAAGCACACACAAGGAGATCGCACAATGTGAATGTCCGAGGAAATCCTTTTACCGGACGCGTTACTGCTGGTTATACTGGCACTTTCAATTTACTAGCAATTGTAAAATTTAACAACAAGGTCTAATTTATAAGGGGAATGCCTTTTACACTCTGTAGTGGACGAGTGTGTGAGTAATGAACAAGGTGAGACGGTAAAACTCCCCGGTTCCTGCCGCACCCCTGTTGGTAGAGTTGATTTGTCTCAGGACTCCAAGTTGAAAGATTCATCGGTCACCCACAGGGTTCTTCCTGTGCATCTCCCTCAATCTTCTCTCCACTGCTGGAAGACCCACCCGCACTCTTAAAACACCCAGACACATATCACACACACACACACACAGAGAGACACACACACACACACAACAGGGACTCTGACAAATTTGAACCCAAAAGCTAGCATTTGACGTATGATAACTTGCATCACTTACAAAGAGAGAGCGTAAAACAACACAAAGTGGGAGCAATTTTTTCTTGTTGTGTTGTCAGAGTGTTGATGAGAAACTATAGATTACACTTGTTTAACTGCCAGAGCATCCTGCGCTGGTGCTCAATCTAAACAAGCCGAGACAGAGCAGAGCCAATTTTTTAAAATTACTATCAGGAAACAATAGTAACATTAATCACTAACCAGAAAGGCTTCATGTTATATTCTTTTGTCTGAAGGGCTTCTGATTAGATTCCAACTCCACGCACATCTTCAAAACAATCAACCTTTTTTTTAGAAGAAGAAGAAGAAGTTGGAATTCCTCTAAAGCACTCGATCGAAACAACGGCCTCTCCACTGCCAAATACACCAGGCAAGCTCCTTTCACTTCAACCTAGGGAGAGATTTCGAGGGCTTTAGGACTTGTGGACTGTCTCCCTGATATTGCAGGAGCTCGAGCGTGAAATAAAAGTAAATGGGCAGACTGGTGAAGGCGACATATATCTTCGTTTCTGTGAAGGCAAGGGAACACAGCGCGGACCAAAGAGAGCAACACACACACTACATGACAGAGGCCCTGATAAAATACTGTACTCCAGGTGGAGAGGGGCACAGAAAGCCAGTGCCGGGGCTAAATCATTATGCTGTGGTGTCGTCGGTTCTGCTCTCAGTACTGGAGAAATTAAGAAAACATAGTTCTCTTTGCTATTGCAATAAAGAAAGAAGAAATGCTAAAATAAAATTTCCCACTGCAACACACACACACACACTGGCAGTGAGAACTTAACATTAAAAAGTGTGGTCCCATTTAACTAGAGTCGAAGATTATCACTGCATCAAGTCCTACAAGTCTTTGGTATGTGAGGGAGGAAACAGGAGCAATATGTTGAATCTGTCTGTCGCATGCAGGCGGAGATATTAACAGTTTTTCAACTTCCTATAGCTCACAGTTCATCTGCTGTCGCCTCAGGTATGTCACACATACCGACAGCCTGGAGCCAACACACTGAGTTAACTTAATTATACAAACATGGCTGATGACAAAAAAGTAACCATTAGCCAGCTGATTGTTATGGGTGCGTTCATAAATTCAATCTGAAACGGTCAGAGCATCGTCTGAACTGTCATTCACAGATTCATATCGCTTAGGGCAGGAGATGATTTAGTGATTCAGAGGCTGCAGGCAAATCACAGCAAATTATAAAAATATATATGTATAAATAAACACACACAAACATACAATCAGCTCAAGCTCTTTTTGCCTCCGAAACATTGAGGCGTACAGCACAGTTACTATCTTCTCTTTTATTTTCTCCATCCTGGTCTTTAAATTACACACCGATTGAATTTTAATATGAATAATTACAATTGATGATATTTACAATAAAAGCTTTGTTTAAACTCAGCCAGTTTGTGACCTACCCGCCATAGATTTACTATTGTTCATTAAAGTTTAAAAGCTGTGTAATAAAAGACAACACAGCAGCTTTGTAATATTGTTTTCCTATCGGACGACAGAGTCAGGCTGGGACTGCTGACCATATGGTTGTGTGTGTAAGTGTGTGTGTGTGTGTGAGATGTGATTTCAATTTATTTAAATAATTGAATGCGTATAATTTGCAAAGTATTCAACGTGTCGATGAAATCAGGTAGAAGTACATCTATACAAATAGGTGTAATTATAGGGATTCCAGGGATCATCAACTCTTGAAATCGCTGCCAAAGGGCTTCGGACAAACAAATTATTAAACAAATGTATTTATTTTAAATTCTGGGTATTTTCTGCCGTCTGGTGAATTCCTTTTCTGATCCTCGTTTTGTAACACGCTAGATTTCTTGTCACGTTTCTTTTTTTAAAAGTCCTAAATAAATACTATTATTAATACCATCGACATGACAATAAACCAATGAACCACAATCTGTATGTTACTTGAATTGACTATATTTGCATGCACATTAAACTGTAAATTAATTAATTGACAGCTTGTTTTAGCCTAAATAAACAATATTATGTGTGTCTTTGAGTCCCTCTCTGTGTGTAAGTCAATGTGAAAAACATTTGCTCAGTGACAAAAACAGGGCCTGCTCTGCAGTGGAGCCAAAGGTGGAGGGCTGGGTCTGGCCCGGCTTGTGGTAGGTGGCAGGTGTTTCAGAGCCCTCCGACCTCAATTTCATTTGTCCACACGCCAAAGGAATGAAAGCCAGTGAAGGGGAATGACATTAAGCCTGTGATAACCACCCTCATGTGCAAATATACACATACACGCCCCAAATCGCTCAGCAAGGAAAGCAGCTGTTAACTTTTCTCAAAAAAAATCGCCCGAGATCATAAGTCTGTCCCTCTAGCGTCTATTTCCATCACCTTAGGAGACCGTACACGATCAACCTGATACAGACAGCCGTCTCCCTGAGCCATCCTTAATATGCACGTGGTTGAGAGACGAGAATAAAACAGCCAAAGAGCAGGGGAGCATGCTCCTGTAGCCAGAAATAGCAATGACCAAGGACAAGGCGTGCTGCTCCTGCCGAAGCATGGGCCTGCCGCTCCAGGCCAGCCTCTGCTCGCAGCACACAGCACACAGCGATGGACAAGCATAACAGTAAAAGGAAACATCAAATGAACTTCAAGGACTATTAGCCACACCAATAAAAAAATAACTCAACATAAGACAGATGCTGTCAGGGCCTCAAAGGTAGTCTAATGTCAGTTTGGGACCATACCATCTGCTGGGGAGAGGAAGCCTATAGGCCTGTTTCAGACTTCCATCAATGTCAAACTACCTTGAGATGCGAGAAAAAGAGCTTACAGATGAAGAAAATGTGCTCGGTGAGGTAGTGGATTTAGTCTTATTTCAGTTTAAACTACTTCTAAGTTTGAGTGGAAACTGTGGAGGAAGTATCCACACCAGGTGGTGAGTTCATTTTATCCGGTGTCAGTTATTCAAAAGGTTCTATTTTTGTGTCTGTTTCTCTAGTTTAGACCTGTAGGTGGTGAGTCGACCTCTTTCATTCCAACGGAGGATGATTAAGTAATGGATTAGTAGTAGCAGTTTAGTGCTTCTGCCGCGGCCTCTGTCCTTTAGCTGCTAAGAAGCAGACTACAAACCTGAGGGGTTCTAGTTTGACAAATTATTTTAAAGTTATATAAGGCTCAATTATATTCATGCTCTGACGGTCCCTTAATGTTGTTTCAGTTGTGCTGCGGTGACTTTTCAAAAGACGAGTACTGAACATAGATTTGGAATATTTCGTAATATGTCTGGTGCCCATTCACTATTATCTAAGTAGCTATAATTATTTTTGATTCAGGGCAGTGAGAATTTCATTGCGGCTTAAATTTCCATACTTTTGTTGCCATTACTGAGTTTTGATGCTTAATCATTTGAGTCAGACTGCATCAATAAAATAATAATTGTTTTTCTTATTCAGCAAGAGTGTATCTAATGTAAAATCCTTACTGAGAGCACTTGGCAGACATTTGAGGACACAGCTTCCACAGATTCCCCTCAAACCTGCTCCGGTCTCATGCAGATGCTGCATAAGAGTGAGAGCTAGTGTGGGCCATAGGTGGGGACGAGTGAGTGGGAAAGTAAGTGAAGTCTCATACCTGGGGTTTCCTCGCAGGGCAGCATGATGCAAGGCATTGAACCCATTATTGTTTGTGATGGTAACGTCCGCACCGGCCTCCAGCAGCACTGACAGCATGTCGTCTCTCTTCTTGCTTATGGCATCATGCAGGGGTGTGTCACCCTCCGAATCCTGAATGGGGAAACCTTGTGTCATTTACCACTTTTTAACTGGACTGTGAACTCTGGTCTAAAATGGCCTCAGTAGCAGACGGTAGACCATAACGTGTACAACACTTAATGTGGTCTGAACAGTCTGACCCTCTGTGCTGCTGTATGTGCTCGTCTCTGTTTTACTTTACTGAAATATCACTTCATGTCTCAAAACTATTCTCCAGGGCTAAACAAGACACAGTTACCTGGAGGCTTGGGTGGCAGCCAAAGTCCAGCAGGGTTTTGACCACTTGCAGGTGGCCCTTATTGACAGCGATGTGTAACGGAGTCTGCCTTCGCTTGTTCCTGGCGTTCAAATCGGCTCCGCCCCTCTGCAGCACCTCAATGACGGAGCCCTCATCGCCAAAGGAAGCGTGGTGCACCGCCCGGTCTCCATCTTTGTCCTGAGTACAGCACACACCCGCATAATGACTAAGTGTTGTGGCTGCTACTGGATCCCCCCCCCTTTTGCCATATTGTGTGACATTCACGATAATACGAGACGCATTTCTGATTAGGAAGAGCACGGAGGGAAGCATTATTTTCTATAATATACCAACCTCGGCCTCTAGGTCCACGTTGTGTTTGAGCAGCAACTTCAGGACGTCCACGTGACCGTTCTGACTGGCTGCCTGCATCGCAGTGTGTCCGGCACACTGACCGTTCACCTGCGAAACAGATCAAGAGCGGTAGTGAGGATACAGGTGTACGACAATGTCATGTTTTATGTTTAGATCTGCACAAACTGAACGTGCAGATCAAATGAGGGGCTGAGAGATGATGGTGAGGGTGTGAGTATGTTTTGGATGTGTGGATGTGTGGCTGTGTGTGCATGTTTCATCACCAACTGCAGCACTGCAAAAACTCAGGGCATAAATATTAATGTGGACTCCTTTGGGAGTCTCGAGACATCTCTTGTCCTGGCAGGCGGATCACTTGGCCGGGCTCAGTGTGCTCAGCTTTAAGCAAATAATTCCACTGAAAGGCAGTAGGGCATCTGGCCAGCATTTACCACACATACACACGCACGCACACACACCCTCTCTCCTGCTCTTTGAGTGAAGACAGTATTGCAGACTTATAACTCATAACCTGAAAGGGTATTTTCCCTGGCCTATGGCATGTGTCAGAACACAGCATCCAACCATATGGGGTTTGAGGATCTCCACTTCATTCTGAGAGTGAATTGGGTCTGTGCTGCAGTGCACACCAATGGTCCTCTGTGCCTCCTGTGGGCCCAGCCTTAATGCTTTTCAGATTGAGAGAGGTGCAGGGGTGGGAGGATCTCAGAGCCCTTTCCTAAGAGACTCTCAGCCTCCTCAATATACTGAGAGCAGAGCAGAGTTAGCTGTGCTCCTAGGGTCTAGTACTGAACTTCGATACTTTCATGGCACAGATTAAACTGCTATGATACCATACCTTGTCAAGTCAAAATAAAATAATGCTGGTAACTGGTGAACAACACCCAGCTTCAATTATCAATATACTCTAGATATTCTGTCAATGTTATTTGGCCAAGTCATGTGGTGTTCATCAGAATCGTCTAGAAATCTAGCAGCAGCTCCTGCAAGAATAAGAAAATGTTTGGTCACTTACATCCACATCCGGTCTCTTCAGAATGTCCTCCACCTTTGCCAGGTCTCCATTGGCTGCCGCCTTGACAAGCTCCTCATTGATGTCTCCGGACTCCTGTGTCTCAAATAGTTTCTTCAGCAGCTGAGACAGACGCTCTGAAAAAATAAGATAAAAAAAAAATAAGAAAGACGAAAACATCAGTGTCTGAGTGCAGGAGTCAGACAAAAAAAGGGAGCAGTGTGGGAAAAGAACTAAGATAACCCTCTTGTCAGTCTTCCATTCTCATACATACCTCCAGAGGCGTTGCTGACAGCAGAGCCAGAGGGGGCGATCTTGGTGACAGCAGCAGGATTGTACGTCCACGAAGTTCCACATACTTCGACCTTCAGGTCACTGTCAGAGTAGATTTGCTGGACGCGCCCCACCTTGCCTAAGGTCTGTTGATAAATGTTGCCCCATACAGCATTAGTATATGGAGGGTTGTTGTCTTTGAGCAATGTTTTTTTTGTAATGTGTGTGAGTCTTTAAGTGGCAGAGGAAAAATGGAAAGATTGTGAGAAGGAGCAAAAAAGCACAGAAGGAGAGAAAGAATTGGAAGAAGTTGAAAAAGCCATCTGTCATAGATGGAGAAGAAACAAAGCTTGTAGCTAAAATAAAAACTGGCAGAAAAAATGAACTATTATAAATTAAAGCTGCATTTCATTATTCAGAGATTCACTTGCTCAAGAAGAAACAAGATGGATTCAAAAGAAAGGGAACCTACTTGCTGGACTATCCCTCATCTATACAGGCAATACAGAGAGGACAGAGCAAAAATGGTTTCCAATTTTGAATCATATCATCTTGATCCTGGCTATATGAGAAAGAGGCACTTTTATCTGTCGAGCCGGGTCTGGGGCTATCCTGGAGGATGCCATCAATAACGGGGACTGCTGCAGTGGAAGCAACAGCGGGCGGCAAACAGCCGTGGTTAGTGATCAAAGCCACAGCCCATCTCAGGGTTTTAAGGCTCATTAGCTGGTGAGGGGGGAAGTTTAGCAGGGACAAGTGGCATATTGGAGTAGACTGGCATTACATAACCTAAGGCACACTGGGCAGCAGTGAATACACATCATAAACAAAGAACGAAGTCTTGTTGCGAAAGAATAAGAAGATAAATAAAAGCGACAGCAAAACAGCTATAGACAGACTTGAGAGCTGAAGCTGTGGCTGTGCATGTTAATAATACTGCGACTTTTCTGGAGAAGAGAAGAGGGACTAGTCACTGTAGTGTGAGAGGAACAGCAGAGAATTACACAATTACAGAGTCATTGAGCCTAATTAATAGATTGCATATAAATGATGCCCATGTGATGAGGACAAAATTATGTTTTTTTTTTAAATATGCTAATAACAGCTCTTATTTTCTCAGAGGTCCAGTGCTTCAGATTCAAATAAAATCACTGCCTGGAATGTAGTTTAGATTTGATATTAGGTTACTCACAAAACTTTAGAGCTACAGTCTAGTGCATTTCTAGTAGACACATTTCTAAGAGCATCCTACTTTGATGTTGTTGGAAATCAATAATAAAACCAACATGTTGTTGAAGGAGACTTAATGAGCATTATGTATGCAGATTTCTTTGTTAAAATTAAATTTGAATTGGCGTTTAAATAAATAAGACCCGTTGTGGTTACAGGTCAGTGCACAAATCAGTGAGAACACAGTTCAGAGTCTTACAGGCAGCATCGCTTCAGCCCACTCTCCGTGGCCTCTCTGCAGCAGCTTGATGCGGTCGATGTCGTAGCAAATCTGGACCAGGTCTCCCACGAGGAACTGGGAAGTGCCTCCCTCTGCCCCGGCTGCAGCGTCTCCACTGCGCACTACATTGGCCTTTGTCAGCACAGCTGGATTGAACGTCCATCTGAGAATAGAGAAATGTATGCATTAAAGTGGTCTGACTCAATGAATATAGACTGGGGGGGATAAGACTTCCCTTTGTTACAGGAAAAAGCAGCAACCACATCTTAGCTAGACACCAATGTGGTAAACCACAAAGTTTTACCAATGATTTGGATTGCGCAATATCCAGACCCCTTTTCTTTGGATAATTTCCATTGATACTACGTTGCAGGGGCACGTCACTAATTCCAGGGCTCAGCGTGGCCCAAGATGACTGTGATTGGTTTAAATAAATAAATAGTACGATAATTTTCTCCTAAAGCAGAATGACAATGGTTGCAGCCAGACAGTTTTCCAATACTGACACATTGCTGTGGAAACTATGCAAGACTAGCATTAAAGCAACATTGACACCTATTAACCCTGAGTTCAGTCCATCTCAGGACTCACCTGTTTCCACTGGGGTACTGCACCACAATGTCGTGATCCTCATCGATGCCACACACTGTGCCAGTGGTAGTGAGGGTCTCGAACATGCCGTCGGTCCATCCACCGTGGCCGTGTTGGAGGGACTGGACAATCTCCAGGTCTAAGTCAATGTTGACCAGATCTCCAATCTGCAGACCGCCAGGGTTTCTGTTGCCGTTCTGCTCACCTGGGAGATAAAGGTCAAGTTATAAGTCTATGAGAAATAAAACTGATTTAGTGCAAGTGGTTTTTGCAAATTAAGATTTAAAGTCTGCAAACTAAGGTATAGCAAGAGAAATAAAAACAATACTTTAACACTTTTTAATACAGTAAGAAATTAGTAACAACAAAACACAGAGGCATTGCTACCTGAATTACCCATCAAAAGTGCTGCAATCTATGAATAATGACACTATAAGATCTAATAAGAGACTTCCACTGCAGTGCTAAATCCAGAGAGAGACAATTAATTCCTGGGATTCTTGGAATACTGTAACTGCAACATGCCCTGAGCCTGTAACTGGATTCGGATGGCCAGGCAACTGGGTAGTGCTGCCATCTAGTGGCAACACAAAACAGACTACAAGTGAAACTCCCCCTAATGTCCTTGAATCCACTGCACCAGAATGGTAGGTGAGAGAATTGGTGCAACAATGACGGTGGCTTACTTACCCAAAACAGGACAGTGGTCTCTGTAAAACGAGCCTCCTTTGGCATCCTGGACACATTTCAGATCCGACTGAGAGAGAAATGAGGGAAACGGGTTAGACAATTATCCAGGGGGATTCCAATAGAAGAGGGGGCACCATCATGAATAATGAAACGGAGAATTTACACACTTCAGGCTCCGGCGACAGTGTCGCTGTCTGGAATACCAACAGCGCCCGTGCCCCGGGGGTAAGGCAGGACAATGAAACGCTACACTACTAGAGAGACAGCGTCATATCGCTTGTGATGACTCAGATATGCGGCCACCGTGGCAGATTTAGAGGGCAAAGACAAACGTGTGGCAGCGGAAACATCTCTCTGAACTGATGGAAAACTTAAATCCTGAGTGCAAGTCCCAACAGGTTTAATAACTCAGGTCTATACAACTGCACCCAGTCTGTAGGAAATGTTTTAATCTTAGGATGCTTTAATCAAAAAGCTGACATGACAAAAAGAAAGGTTTTGACCTCTTAAGCTGTATTTGGAAAATACAGTAAAGCAACCTGGATTTCCTCAGAATTTGTTTTAAGGATTTGTTCAAGGTCTTAATAAGAAACAAAGCCAAGTTAAGACAGCCGAGATGGGGGGTCTAACCCATGATTTACTTGATCCAGAGGCAGATGCCACATACCTTTCTTTCAACCTATTAGAATAACAACGACCAAATCTGTTATGCAACCGAGAAACCCGATTGGCCTCTTTCATAAAAAGACGAGGGCAGTCTCCACCAATGAGGAGGAATGCTTTTCATTTGAGACGCGTGTGTATCTGCGTCCGCGCCCTCCTCTAAAGTTGACCTTCATGTTCACTTCCCCCCCCTAAAAAGCAGGAAGAACAGATTGCCTTTATCATGCAGATACCTTCCTCTTCCAGCTGCCTGTACAATGGCGCCTTACTCATGCTGGCTGCGTGGCCCTCACAAAGGCCTGGCAGCGAAAGAAAGAGCCTCAGCCCTGCGGCCAAACACAAAAGCCTCCTGACAGCTGATCTTTTGTGAGAACCAGTGTGTGTGTGAGTGGCTGTGTGCTAGGGTCAGACGGGAAGTTTGCTCACCATTCCCTCAAAGCCAACGCGGTACAGGTTCTTGGCCCCGTTGTCCCACAGGACGTAGGCAGCGCTGTGGGGGCTGGCCGCACTCCAGTCCTGGATCTCTGTCACCTGTTGAGGAGGAGACATGAGATGAGAAACACAACGAGAGGCATCGGGAAATCACATATCCCCCCCCATCCCCCAAACACAGTACAAGAGTAAATCATTTGGAGCCTTCACAGCCACCAGAAGTTGTAAAAGTTCAAAGTTACATTGGAAGTTCACATCGGAGCTTTGTGTTATTTTTATGCTGTTTATTGGTGGAAAGTTCTGCATTGAGAGTCCAATCTGAATTTGGCTAAACAAATCTAAGTTGTTGTCATGGAAATTAACAAAAAATTAAATAAAATAAGAAATATAAAAATAAATAAAGGGACCACTAATGTTACTGTCACGTTTCCTGAAAATAATCCACGTGGATTCTGTGTTTTACCCCCGGAATTAAAACCTATTCTCAATTTGGTTAAATCTAACTCGCTGACAAGGAACTAAAGAACATTTTTAAGTTTATTGAAATTTAAAATATCTACAGGCACCACTTAACTATCTGATCAAGTTTCACTGGAAAAAAATGGGTGGATGAACAGCACTGATCAGTCAATATATCCTCCACATTATATGCAGAGAAAAGAAGACACAGCAAAGTGCTTTGAGATTTACATCACATTTACATGACGTGAAACTCAAGGCCTTGGTCAAATCAAATATTGAACAAAGGCGGTTGTTTTCTCAGCAGGTGACTTTCATCTTCCAACCTAATAATGAAGTAACATATGATTCCTCATTGATCCCTGCTGGAAACTATCTTTTATCTCTCAGTGGCTGCCTTCAAACAGAAGGTTGAGCTCCGGAACAGCAAGGACAAGGAGGCGTCTGCTGACAAAGAGTTGAACTTGGGTTCCTCTAGCTGATGCATCCACTCTGCTTTTGGCCTCGTAAAGGTCACAAGTTGCACCAGGAGTTCTGAGTATTTGCTGTTTGTGTTACTTTTTTCCAACATGGTGATGGATGGCAAGTTTACGTGGTTAATCTATTGCATCATCACTGAAAGAATCCATGGTATCTGTCAATAAATATCAGCCATGGGTTACCTAGGGTTTAATTTTCACAGCATTGCATTTTTACAGTCGGTAATAAAACAAAATATGTTTTGCTTTTATTCGTGAATTGTGAAAACTTGTGCAAACCACAGGAATGTTTTAATTAAACATATGAAAACACTTCTGTGTAGTAACACTACTGTGTTTACTTGCAAAGGAAAACAAGAAACAAGAAAAAAGCCAGCCGGGTTCAAGCCAGACCACAGGCAGATCCTGTGAGAAGCCTTTCTTATCATTGCAAGAGACACATTACAAGTGTATTCTACCAGCTGTCTCTCTGACTCCTTATTTAATGGGAAATAGATGCAGTTGTTTTTAAATTATGAATAAAAACAAAATCAGGCGATGCAAAACTGACCAATAATCATCTTGGATATTATTTTCTATCAATTCCAATTGTGTTTGTAGTTACACTGTTTACTTAAATAAATCTACAAATCCTCTTCTATTCACAGACATGCTAATTTGGTGGCTATCAACGACATATATTAAGAGTATACTGATGGTCAATCACTGTATTTAACTACTTTAGAAAACACTGGTATCATCCAAAGATTTAATAAAATTTTTAATTACCAGTCCTCCTCCAAACAAACACAATTTTTTTATATATTTTGATGAATAACAAGCTACAGATGACTCTAAAGGAGAGGGAAGACAAAAGTAAAGGGGAAAAGATGCTCTCATAACATATTCTCCTTTGTCTTTTTATGGTGGGATGGAGCAGTAAAGTAAGATAAAAAAAAACAGTTCTCTGCTTTATTACCCCTCCTCAACTTGTGTGTGTGCATTAAATTGTTCACAACCACCCTTAAGCAGCCAGAAAATTGCAACTGCTCCAGTATATTTTCACATGATTTTCTGGATTTAGTAGCTGTACATGACTTCTGTGTTGAGGAGCAGCTAACATCTCTTATCTAACAACTTCTGCAAGGTACTGTTAAATGCTGAAGATTAGGAGTTACAGCCGTAAATAAGAAATGAGCTATAAATGGAAGTCTGTACAAAATCTATTCACATTTAGAAGACAAGGTTGGGATTTTCACATTAGATAATTCTCTGTCCATCACGAGCAGCGCAACAGTGTCATAACATAGAGTGAGTGTAAAGAGAAGAGCTGTAGTGGAGTAAATAAATACTTTAATTAAAAGCTGTGCCTTAAGTTAATACAGAAATCAAACTGTTAAATTATTTTCTGGCTCCCGTCCAGAGGTAATTGATTAATGGGCCTTAGGAGATAATATTCATGCTAAACTAACACAACATCTGAGCTGCAGGACATGTAATAGCGGTATTCTGGAGAGCATATTGCTTACAGCATCATAAAACAGTAATGAGATATGCCATTAAATAACACGGCAAATTGAAGTCTTAAATTGCCTGGAGGGACTCTTAAATGGAAAATTCTGGGGTCTGGACCCGAGACAAAACAGAAGCACTTTACAGCACGGTTGCAGTATTAATCTACATAGAGGGTGCAAAACAAATGCAACCTCATCACACATCGTATTACTTGATAATGAGGTATTTAAGCCACGAACAACCTGCAGCAAGGAAATCTGTGCAAAGCCTCAGTAAAGATGAAGAAGAATCAGAGAATTAAAGGCTTTTCAGCAGCATGTTCTACCTGTTCTTACTGTCACTCTATTGTAAAAGATTTTACAACATTCTTTTTAAATCCTGTACAATATTTTGGATGCTTCTGTGGATGAACATATCACATAGATGTTCAAGTTGAGCTTTTTAAGTATCTTTCAACATATATAAATAATCTTAAATTACTATTTAAAGCTTCACTTCAGTTTCCGTTTAGTGAAATATCAGTATCCAGTTGACAAATTGATGCAGGATAAGATGCTTACTCGTATTTTGGTTTATAAATTAATTACAATGGATGATAACTTATTGCATCCATACGACAAGATGCACGTTTTTGTTTTTTCCACCCTAAGACTGTTTGAGGTAGGCAAACCGTGTTTCTTTTACGCGTGCAGCCCACGATCGGGGGTCATGCTCTGCTCTGTAACACACATGTGGTTCTAATTGCTTCTGGCCTAGTCTGCCTACCTCCAGGGATTTATTAACCACTTTAAGTGTGTAGCTTTGACATAGAGTTGAGTTTTGGTCATATTTCTTAACGGTGCCTTTCACCTTTTAGGCGCAATGTACGCTCTACAACATTTAGACATCCATCTGCACACTTGAAGCTCACTTTACAGATTTATTGTAAGGATTTATTGGGGGAACAAATTTCTCTTTCTCTTTTGTAGCATTGGGCTAAGCATCGAGCACAATGTTCGCTTTGAATATATAACAATAATAAATCATTTTGAAAGTAGCAGATTAATAAAGATAATTTTCCCTGGTTGAAATGTGTGTCCTACTATTCATTCACAAATTAAAGATCACACACAACATCTCCTTGTTAGATATATTTACAGGTCACAACTGCAGGTTTGGACGATCAAAACAAATGGAGTTGAATATAGTAACAGGCTCGACCTCCTTGTCTGGTACCCTACCTTTCCTCTCCTCCCGTTGCCTCCATCCTGGTCCTCCCACTGCCAGTCCACACCTCGCACCACCCGACCACTAGTGAAGATCCCTCTGGCCGTGATTTTCTTCGACTTGCGACGCGACTCCAAAAGAACTCTGCACAGATTGAGAAAGTTTATCCACAGAGATAATTAGTTTCAATTGGTCTTTGCTTTTATCGCTTATATGACAAACAGACTCAAAGAGAGCAGTCAACAGCAGGTGTTTGCAGAGGCTCTGTTTACATGGATCAATTCACTGTTTTTCAATTACTCGCAAATATAAATTGCAGAACAGATGCCAGTGTCTGCACCACAATAATTGTTAAATAAAACAAATTAAAAATGATCCCCTTGTAAAACTCCCTCCTTCTACTTTGTGTCCCTAACTGACCTGGCAAGTTAGCAAACATTTTCTGAAGTTTTGGTGTGAATTCCTTTCAAATGACAGACAGACAAAGCACCAGCATCTAAACTGCTGGATCAACCATGAGTCCCTGACAATCATTATAACTGTCTGAGCATTGAGCAACAGATGCGTGGAAATAAATCAAATCAGAAAAACTATTTCCGCAGGATTTCCTCTATAATGCTACAGAGAAGGAGAACCCCCATTGTAAGCGGAGCAAAAAAAGAACGGAAAACAAAACAACATGGGGGGGGGGCAGCCATCACTAGCCTTTGGGCATAGTTTTCAATTAGAGTGAGGTCTTTGGCTCAGTGTTTTTGCATCTTGCACATTTATTTTTCCTCTGTGTGTTTCTTGATTTGTTTTTTTTTGTGGTCAAAAGTCCCAAGCACAAAATAATTCTAGGGGAATCAATGGACACATCGCTAGTGACCAATCTGTTCAGTTCTTTGAAATCCCATTTCACAGTGGCCGGAGCACAGAGAAGAGCTTTCTGAAAGGTCACAGTTAATTGTGACATTCCGCTGCCTTTATAATGCCTTTGTAAATGCAAGGAACACATTGTGTGTCATTAAGTTGTAGGTGCTATGTCGTAACGTTACGAATAACAGTCATTTTTGTGGCAGTACAGCATTAACACCTTACTGACAATTACTTCCCTTTTCAACCATGACCCACAATCATTAAATTACACTGTAATCAATTGCTGAATTTGAACATTTTTGCATACCTATACTTGAACTCCTGACCAATAAGGTAAATAGGAAATAAAACATCCAGCTGAGCTCTAACCATCAAACAACAATGTGAGCCCTGGTGGGAGACGCAGCAGCTGGACGGTGTAGGTCTAACCAGCCTTAACAGCTTGTGGCTTCAAACCACTCCCTCTTCGGCAGTTAGTGAAAGAATCTAATGTGGTGTAACAAAACAGCCCACCGTGCTGCCAGAGCGGTGCGAGCTGGGGAGACCTCCAGCACCCATTGTGCATTATGTAACGTCATTCTCTAGGGAACTGAACTCGCACTTAGTTGAAAAGGCTGCCAGCTGTTGGGCCATGTGTTCATTTACTAAAATATGGTGTTTGGGTGAGACGGGTCTGAAATGGATTAAGTGTCATCCCAGGACTAAGAGTGTCTGGAACAACATAATCGAATGAAAGTGGTGGAATTTAGTGGGCATGTATACACACTAGTCCAAATAATGTAGTTTAAGCATTTACAATTAAAATCGGTAGTGGATTGCATTGCTCCACATTAGCGTCCTTAATATCTGTTAAGAGCATCTCTGAGGGCACAGACTAAAGGTACCATCAAGAATTTGATCTGTCAGTACATGCACATTTCCACACACCCACCCTGAATCATCAAAATGCCTTTGAATGTATTTTGAAAACTTAAACAATAAACCCATACAGTGCAATTATTGTGCAACATGCCTTGCTCTGATTGCCACAGATCATGCCCCAGTTTGAAGTTTGCCCAAACTGTTAAAGCTTCTGCACCAACCTCCAATGTCCTCACCAAAAAACTTGAAAATGTCTAATTCGATCATTAAAAAAAGGGTTAGACTTTTGCAGAGTCTGTTTTTAGCAATGAAAACAAATTAAGCTGATAATGTCAACACTTTTGAAGGTGACACAGTACAACACTTAAAAAAATTATAACGGCTGAAGTGTAGTTATGGTTGTTAACAAGTAGGGACGGGCTGAGTTCACACAAGGGGTAATTTAACACATAGTTTCCAGCAGCAAATACAGAGCTAAAGAGTCAACAAGGGGAATTCCACTGGGACAAAATGACAGACTGACATTGGATAAATAATAATAAGCAGAATGAATGTCTGAGACCGAATGAAGTGAAAACCCTTCTTTGTTTTTGTTTTGATGTAATTACTATCTTCTAAGACAGTTATTACACAATAATGATTATTTTTACAGGAAGCTGTCTTACATGGTGATGTATTTAAACATATTTACTTTCTCTATTTATCATATGAAGTCACTTGTAAAACCATCTGTATTTTGTTCGATGCGAACGTCAAATAAATCTTGATATTTTAGACTTTTAGGTTTAGACTACGAAAGACAGGTTATGTTTGAAGCAACTTTTTGTTGTGAGGCATTTTAAAATCTACTCTGACATTCTGTGTTCATTTCAAATTGTTTAATAGAGCCACATCTATCGATTAATAAAACAAAAAAAATTATGTTGGATTATTGTAAAGTAAGCCGCTGAACTTAAACAATATCTTTCATGAGGACACCTGAACTAAAAGACCCTTAGAATAAAATCATGACTGACATAGACAAACAAATAAGTTAGACAATTTACTTCATAAGAATGTTCACGTCTTAATAACCAACATTCAGAAAGAACAAGATCCTTGATCCCCTCAAGCAAGAGGGAGGGTGGTATTCAATATTTCTCTAGCTAATTTCAAGGAAGATGCATGTCTGGGTTTATTACACAACATTCTTGTTCACTGAGCTCAGCTGTTACTTGCACGTTGGTTCTTAAAAAGGAGCAGATTTATCGACTCACAACTAAGCCAATGCCTAGCAACTAAAATGTAGTGTGATATCAACTGGTGTTAATTTTGCTCAGTTAAGACGTTTTAAATACTGTGACATTTAACATCTTTAAAACAACAAATCCTTGGTATTTCAAAAGCATAATCACTCATTTATCTAACTCCATTACTGCCATGGCCACTGGTCATCCCTGCATAAAGCAACTGGATCTTAGCGGTAACACAGACAGGGGATCAAATGGCAGGATCCTTAATTTGGACATTTGGGCGACACCTTGACACAGGTAGGGAAATGTCTGAACGGCCTATGCTTAAATCTACACCCATGGACATGGAAACTAAAATGATCTTGGAAATTTAGAGCCTGTGACTCTATTGGTCCGACTTGATCTTAAAATGAGGCTGAGTTGTTGCCTGGCAACTGAGGGCTGGGAGCACAGGGGTACAGTAGACTCTGTCTGCCTGAGAGCCAGGGTTCACAGAAAGACACACACACACACACACACACACACACACACACACACACACACACACACACACACACACACACACACAACGCTAATCTATGTCACTGTGGAGTGCAGGGACTACCTGGCTACCTTGTGTCCACTGCATCATTGGTGGGGGTGAGTTGCAGCTCAATGGGAAACTCTGCAGGGTTAACTCACCTCTCACTGCCCGGGGTGGTGATCCTGTAGAACCGATGTCTCAGGTGATGCTTGTCTCCATGGTAACAGGTTGTGCAGAGGTCGTAGTTGGTGCACTCAGCACATTTCCAGCGAATGCCTATGATAGGCTGTTGACGGCAGGTGTCACACATGGTTCCATCATGCTTGATGCCTGGGGGGGTGGATGGATAGTGTTAGTCAAAGTAAATAAACCAGGGTTGTGTCATGTAATCTTGTACTAGAATAAGTTCACCATGCTTTGTTATCACTATGTATTCAAGTTATTGTATTTGAGATGCATGATTTGTGCATATGTTCAAATTCTCTACACTTTTTAGGATGGCTATGTTAATTCCTAAAAAATCCTACACCTATACTTTGAGACTCATTCTGTCGCTTTCCAAAACAGGGTTGATACTTCAGAATCTATAGAACAAAAACAATTCAACTCATTCTCTCACACAAACAGTGGACAAACTATAAACATTATGTATTTGATCAGCAAGGAGGATGTGGTCCGAGCTACACTGTTGACCTCTTTTCGGACAATAGGTCTCGGTTTATGCAAACTGGGTTTGGGTGCGTCCATAGAGTAAACTACACACAACTCATCTGCTGCCTCCGAAACCACTATTTTAAAAGGGCAGAAACTTTAAGACACTATCGTAATCTAATCTTTAAATGCTGATTTCGCTGTGTGGCTGTCTGATCAACCCAGCAGCCCCCAAAAGGTGAAGCTAGGATAGGCTAGGGACGAGCTCCGGACGCAGCGGAGGCAGCTGGTCCTCGGATCGAAACAAACACAAACAAAGCCAGCTGGTGTGAAGTTACCTGTTGGTGCACTGTCCAGTATCCTCACGTCGTAGGCTCCGGAACAACGGTAGTTCGCGGCCGTCCCGTTATCCCAGACAACAACCACCTCCTCTGGACTTTCAAAACTCCGGACGGTGCCGACATGTCCCTCTCCGCCGTCCTGCTTCCCCCACTTCCAGTCGGGTCCACGGACCACCCTTGCCCCGACTCCTTCCATCATCGCCCGGTTATTCCTGCCGGTAGTCATTTCCGAAAGAGGGCTCGCTGTTCCCCAGCGATTCGTACAAGTTAGGGAGCTAAGCAGCCTGAGCTAGCCAGCTATCTGGGAGGGGGGGGTCAGTTTCCAGACGGCGAGTGGCGACGAGACTGGAACAATCCACAAAGCTAGCCTCGCTAGCTGGGTAGCTAAGTTAGCTGCCTGTGGAAGCTGTTTAGACAACAAACTACCAGACCAAGCTAACTGAGTCTCCTGCGCGTGGCCTCCGAGAACCAGAAACCAGTTATCATAAAAGCCCCTCGAGTCGCCACACAGCTAACTGGGCAGGATCTCCCCGGCTCCCTGTCCCTCTCCTCCACTCCACACACAGGAACACCACCTCCCCAACTTGGCTAGCTGGCGATGCGAGTTGCTAGCTGTCGCGGTGCTAGCAGGATAAAGCTGCCCGGGTTTCCCCGCTGAGGTGGATGTGCTCCTCTTTGTGCTTGTTTGTCTTGAATGGCGCCGAGTGCGGTGTCCACGATCCGTCCAAGACGCTCCCTTTGTCGGCCAGACACGGTTCCCCGGAGTCAACTCAGAATGAACGCGTCGCCATTATTGTCAATCATCGTTGAGACCCAGCAACAACTCGCTCCGGAGGCGACCGACAAAGCCCGAAGACGAGAGGCTGGAAAACAAGCGACGCTTCGGCCCACGGCGCGCGTGCGCATCTGCGTGATGCAAAACAGTTTTTTCCCCGTTTTTTGTGTCAGTGTTAAAAAATAACGGAGCAGATACCATAATGTATTTATCCATGTGATGTTTTCAGATAATCGCTCGCTCTTTGTAAATATTTATAATAGTTAGCAGACAAGTACAAATATTTATGAAGAAACATGAAGAAACAAAAAGTCAGAACTTGTGCAGTGTGGTTGATTTCAAAGAAAAAGGGCTTAACAAATGTTTAACTACACCAATGACATAAAGATATAAGTCAAATGTTAAAAAAAAAGTACCTGGTCTTATATATTTATATTGTCTACAACCATGCAATTTATACTGTGTATATCTTTTATATATTCGTTTTTTGTATTTTTATTTTTCTTGTTTTAATTTGTCCTCTTTGTAAAACCCTGTATCAACTTCTTCTTTATTATTGTAATAATTATTATTATAGGAATATAAAGCACTGAATGTATTGGAAGCTGACATTAATTCAATTACAAGAGATCCAACCCACAGAGAAGAAACTGTTTCATGAATGGGTTGTGCAAGTTCACACCTCTCATGAATTAGTTCAAAGTTCAGTTCATACAAGTAAACATGAATAGTTCACGTTCATAGTTCACCATTTAAATTCTGAACTAGTTCATAGTTCAGTTCATTTCATAGTTTTAAGGTGGAAAGTGAGAATGAAAGACTTAACTTGTTAAAGAAAACCTTATCCATCACTACCCCTTGGACTTTACTGTCGGAATCTTTATCAGACAGTTTGTATCCCTCTCTGCTTTCTCTTGCCATCTGTATATGAGACCGAGAGCTGTTGTTTTGCAGGTATGGCCTGCCCCTTTAAGGAAAGTTTGTAGTGTGTGAGGTAGTGCACCTGGGCATTGTGGGAAAAGACGCTATACGTGTGTGTACAACGAGAAGTGACGGAGCACTTAGAGGTGATGCGAGTGTTGCTCCTGCTGTATATCCGAGAAATAAAGTGGCCGCATTCCAAGTAAAGAAACATCTCCTCCTCCTTCTTCACGGAGCGGTCCGGACGGCTGGTTACCGGCCAGACAGCGAGCCAAGATAACCAGTGACAGGAGCGGCTCCTGGTACAGGCGACATAGGAGACTGATTCATCATGACGTGACACATGCAATGTAAAACAATACATTAACGTCCTCTAACCCAGGGGACATACCGGAGGTAGAAGCGCTGCGAAAAGCGCTCCGCCTCCTTTCCTCGCCCATGGTAAATACTTTGGCTGTTCGCACCGGCAGCGTAGTGCCGGGAAGAACCAGGAAGCGCCGCAGCCACACACACAAGCACATAATCTCCTGTGGGGGGGTGGCGGCTACAGGCTTATGTAGGTCAGTCACCTGTGAAGACCAGCATCATTTACTCCTGAACCAGCGCGGAGAAATGATGATGAAATGTAATATAACATTTTTAAATATAAAATTAAATATATATATATATATTTTTTAAATTAAATATATATTTTTTAAATTAAATTAAATGGGGAAAAAAAAAAAAAAAAAAAAAAACTGCGCCCGCACATCCTGCGCAGAAGCCCATTGCGCACATTCTGCGCAGAAGCCCACTGCGCACATCCTGCGCAGAAGCCCACTGCGCACATCCTGAGCAGAAGTCTACTGCGCACATTCTGCGCAGAAGCCCATTGCGCACATCCTGCGCAGAAGGCCACTGCGCACATCCTGCGCAGAAGTCTACTGCTCACATTCTGCGCAGAAGCCCATTGCGCACATCCTGCGCAGAAGCCCACTGCGCACATCCTGCGCAGAAGGCCACTGCGCACATCCTGAGCAGAAGTCTACTGCGCACATTCTGCGCAGAAGCCCATTGCGCACATCCTGCGCAGAAGGCCACTGCGCACATCCTGCGCAGAAGTCTACTGCTCACATTCTGCGCAGAAGCCCATTGCGCACATCCTGCGCAGAAGCCTACTGTGCACATTCTGCGCAGAAGTCTACTGCGCACATTCTGCGCAGAAGGCCACTGCGCACATTCTGCGCAGAAGCCCATTGCGCACATCCTGCGCAGAAGGCCACTGCGCACATCCTGCGCAGAAGTCTACTGCGCACATTCTGCGCAGAAGCCCATTGCGCACATCCTGCGCAGAAGCCCACTGCGCACATCCTGCGCAGAAGTCTACTGCGCACATTCTGCGCCGAAGCCCATTGCGCACATCCTGCGCAGAAGGCCACTGCACACATCCTGCGCAGAAGGCCACTGCGCACATCCTGCGCAGAAGTCTACTGCGCACATTCTGCGCAGAAGCCCATTGCGCACATCCTGCGCAGAAGCCCACTGCGCACATCCTGCGCAGAAGTCTACTGCGCACATTCTGCGCAGAAGCCCATTGCGCACATCCTGCGCAGAAGCCCACTGCGCACATCCTGCGCAGAAGTCTACTGCTCACATTCTGCGCAGAAGCCCATTGCGCACATCCTGCGCAGAAGGCCACTGCGCACATCCTGCGCAGAAGTCTACTGCTCACATTCTGCGCAGAAGCCCATTGCGCACATCCTGCGCAGAAGCCTACTGTGCACATTCTGCGCAGAAGTCTACTGCGCACATTCTGCACAGAAGCCCACTGCGCACATCCTGCGCAGAAGTCTACTGCGCACATTCTGCGCCGAAGCCCATTGCGCACATCCTGCGCAGAAGGCCACTGCACACATCCTGCGCAGAAGGCCACTGCGCACATCCTGCGCAAAAGTCTACTGCGCACATTCTGCGCAGAAGCCCATTGCGCACATCCTGCGCAGAAGCCCACTGCGCACATCCTGCGCAGAAGTCTACTGCGCACATTCTGCGCAGAAGCCCATTGCGCACATCCTGCGCAGAAGCCCACTGCGCACATCCTGCGCAGAAGTCTACTGCGCACATTCTGCGCAGAAGCCCATTGCGCACATCCTGCGCAGAAGCCCACTGCGCACATTCTGCGCAGAAGCCCAATGTGCAGGAATTGGATATTTTTTTAGAGAAGATTCCAGATTCATTCACTATACGGCTCAATAGAGTGGGCCTAACCGCAGTCTCATGCAGGATTGGTCACAGGAGTGTAATGATCCAGCCCTACTACTTCTGCCTATCAATGCTGGTGTCCAGTAGCTGTTTGCAGCGTTGAGCCAGTTCACACTTAAAATGAACTAGTTCAAGTTCAGAGGGTTAGTTAAGGTTATTTTTTATTGGGATGATTTAGGTGTCAGTAGTCCTGACTGTGAGCGTCACGTCTGGTGTTGTACTGAGCACAAGGAGCGAGCCGGGAGGAGGAGGAGGAAACAGAAACTCCAGCTCGGTACAAACCACCTGCAGCTTCTGCTCTGATCATGAAGCCGCTGATCTCTGAGCAGATGTGACCAGAGAAGCTCTGTGTTTCCACTGTTCTACAAAGTCACTGACCGGCTGTTTCACGGTGAAGAGCTCAAGTCTCAGTCACTGCCCGTGTCTCTGAGCGAGTGTGTGGCGGAGCGCAGGGGCTGTGTGTGTGTGTAGCTCAGTTGACCAATCCTGCTCGAGACTGAGGTTAGGCCCGCCTTTCTCATTAGCATAAGGACACTGCAAATGAAAAGGAAATGTATCAGGGAATAAATAAATGTGCAAATATATTTAATACATTTATTTTGACATTACTTTTGGTATTAGCATATTTATTTCTGTACTAATTTATTTATTTCCTTTTTTATTTATTTATTTATTTATTTATTTATTTATTTATTTATTTATTTATTTATACATTTATTTATTTATTTTTACTTAAGTCATGTATGGTCCTCCATAATAGACTGTGATCCCACTGACTGCAGAGGCCTCACATCACCTCCACAGCCGGCAGGAGGCGACAGTGTGTGTGTGTGTGTGTGTCTTTGTAGGTGTGGGTGTGTGTAGATATCTGGTCAAAGAGCGCCCCCACACGGCATTACACTCATATATCTCCTGAACATCAGGTCCCCTTGACTGTCTCCTTCACAGCGGGCTCTCAGGCACACACACGCCGCTGGACACCAGCCGAGCAGCCGTTACTCTGCACGGGGGGACAACCGGCAGCTTGCAATGATCTCGCTGGACTTCAACTTCAACATCTTGACCCGGGACCTGTCGCATTATCTGGAGAACCAAGTGAGAGTTGGGCTGCTCGGCTCGGGAGTGGGACTGTCCCTGGTGCTGGGCTTTAGCGCAGCGTACACCTGCTACTACCTGATCTCAGTAGCGAAGGTAAGCCCCGAGTGAGATGATGCTTTGTCCGCGCCGAGCTGCTGCTGCTGCACCCGGGGGTCTGTGCGCTCCTCGCCGGGTAGTGACCGGGGGAGGCGGCGCTGCTGCGGTCGGTTGGGCGGTTGGAGGGTGATGATGCCCGGGCTGTATCGCTCCGCTCCGCCGGTGGAGGAGGTGGTGGAGGTGGTGGCGGTGGGCTAATGTCTGCACATTTGGGGATGGATGGATCACTCAGGCTGCATGACGCGCTTCTTTGAATCAGCATCTGTACCCGGGGGCCATATTTCCCTCCATGCAGCACTTATGTAACTGCGCTTTATGAACGATTAGCCTCACGGTTAAAGTCAGATATCAGCACCGGCTAAGCTAGGCTAACATGACAGCAGCAGAGATGCCGTGAGGTGGGAGGCTATAGGTGGGATGATGTGCTGGTGTTTACCCGCTGTCAGTCACTGGATGACCCCCGAGAGACTGAGCACATTACATCATTATAACTTCATATCTATTATTTACAAGATACCAATACATAAAGATAAAGGTAAAGATAAGATAAGTAAAAACCCCATTGATCCACAAGAGAATAGACAAGATAATACAAATTGACAAATAAAAAAAAGTATGTACTAAATATGTTTTTTAATCTGTATTTTTCATATGCAGTTAACACAGGGTCAACAGTATAATACAAGGTCAGCTCAGCAGTGAAATACTTAAGTTAAGTAAAAATAAAAACAAGATAGAAAGAGGTCATGATAAAAGCAAGTCCAGTACAATCCAATACAAAACAATACATCTGCAGTACACCTTTCACTGTAGTGGTTTGTTTAGAAGTGTTATAAAATAAAGTGCAGTGGAAGCAGGTAGAGAAAAGTTAAAAACATAAATACATTAAAATGATAAATGTTGGATTTAAACTTCATTGAAATGACCTGGACTACGTGCTGCATTACCATCAATAGCGATACTTTCTCTAAATCGAGAAGTAAAATGAGTACAATAGATTAAATACATCAGTAATCACACTTGTACAGTATGTAATGTGTATATGTAATAATTTTCTGCTCCTGAGTGAAGGTCCATCTTTACTTTACTGGACAGAGAATGACAAACACTTAATAAACAACAAAACACAACTTTGAGGTCAATCAATGATGTGTGTTTACATAATGCATATCCTCGACATCGATATATATTGAACCTCAGTTGCATTTGTATTGATGATAATTATATATAAAAAGTATTGATAGTGGTTATATATACAAAGCTCATGGATTCCTAATGTTTTGCATCGGTCTCTCCAATTGTAATAAAGACCTAATTGGCAGGTTCATGCCAATGTCACATGTTTACCTCATGAACCTTTTACTCCATGGTCAGTAGGCTGTTCTCAGTAATAACCTAATAATATCCTCTATGTTAAGTGTTATTTTTTAATGTTAAAATTTTTTAATATATGAATCAGTCTGTTCAAAGTTGGGTCCAGAGAGAATAAGACTTTAAAAGTTTAAGAGAAAGTTTAAAATGTGAGTTTCAGTCATAGAGCAGATGTCACGTTATATAACAACGCAAGGAATAATCCTCAAGGTTAGAAAAGTCCATGTATGACTCACTGAATGTGCCACACTTCATTTACTTGTATTTTTCAGAAGCCACAACTCATCTCGGGGGGGAATAAGTTCTACCAGTTCCTGAGGGAACAATGTCCGGTGGTGTCGGAGACCTACTACCCCACCTTTTGGTGCTGGGAGAGCCGCATCCAGACTCTGCTCAGACCCTTCGTCACAGCCAAACCTGGGGTTGTTTACAGAAAGTAAGTCCTCAACACGACTGACACGCTAATCATCCATTACACAAGTTGAACATGTGTTTCACTCTGCAAACAGACACATTTCACATGGTTCAAATGTGCATATTAACTCATAAAGCCGTCGAAGGAGTCATAACCAATGAGAGATAGGTGTCGAGCGTGCAAGCTTAGCTGTTTTGTTCTGGCAGTTTGTGTAATTTATTACCAGGGAAAACATACAGAACTCTTCTGTGCACAGCTGTACTGAGAAACGTCCAAAAGTAGCTTGGTCACTGAGAAAATGCTATTGTCTGTTTTCTAATTCCTTTCTTTCCACTTTCAAAACTGGGAACAAATGCCAGTCTTGTTCTTGACCGAGACTCAAAAGCTCAGAGGAGAAAGGATCTTTTGTAGGGCCGCTCTGCCCGCTGCTCGATAACATACATTCTGTTGAAGATTAATTGCAACTGCGTATTGGCCCCCGCGTGTAAAGGAGATTAAAACGAATTAACACAGCCTTGATTTTCATTACTACTATTTATTACTTATTTATCCGTGTCAAATTCTCACACAACTTGTTTCATGTGTTAGGACATTCCTTTCTGTAAATGTCGTATTTTTTTCCTTTTTTTCAGCTTTCGCATAAAAACTAAACCTTAACCATAACCGCTACAAAAAATTATTTATTTAAAATAATTTAAACCAAACTACTGTTTATCAAAAATATTGGTAATTACTGAAGGAAACTTGTCCTAGATTTGATAAGTGGGATTTTCAAAAGTTGACCCATTTGATCGTTATTATTAGCTATTTATTATAGTTTCTGTTTTTTGTGGCAGTTTTATTGCTCGTCATTTGTCTGTCCCAAGGACCTACATGAGATCTATGCCTTTGATAGGCTGCTGTCCCCAAGACAAGGAGATAAATATTCCCATAATGCACTGCGGCTCTGTCCATCCTACTCCGACTTTCTGTTATCATCACGTGACTGATAGTCACATCCGCTGAATTTATTGCCACATTTCCTACGGGGACAACAGGACATCCCCCCCTCATAATGACGTGACCCAAGGTCGACCCAAGGACAGACACAGTGAAAACCGTCTTATTTGATGTGCGTCTCTCTGTCTGGGTGAAATTTCACTCATCTTGTTGTCCTGAGCAAACAACAGGCAGCAGGTTTTCCTCCCAGCCCTGTGTGATGGACACTCATTGGTCGGCCGCCCCCTGACGTTAAAGGCCCGCCCCAGGTGCATATTTCATGGCGGTTCTGTAATTTCAAGCTGATGTCTTTACCGCCGGCCGGCCAAATTAGCTTGTGGGCTGCTGCCTGTTGTTTAAGTGCATTGCAGGTTTTAAAATGCACTGGCACTGGGAATGGATGACCTCATCTGCCAGTCTTCGGGTTGTACAGCCCAGAAATTGATTGACCATAAGAGCCCACTGGTGCAAAGCCTTCCTCCTTATCTTTACTCGCTGTGTGTTGCAGCGCTCTCCGTCAGGATAATCACAAAGGAACTGAGGCAACTGTTAGTGTAGGTTCCACTCACATATCTGATTCCCTTTGGCAGTGTGTGTGATGGATACAATGACACAGTGTACCTGGAACTGAACCTAATGTGTTTTATCTTGAGCTTTAATGTTCCGTGAGCAGATACGCACCTAAACCCAAATCTAATATTGGTTTTAGTACTCTTTTTAATCAACATTTTCCTGTTGGTGTGTGTTTGAGTGTATGCATGCATTTGAATGTGACAAATGAATGGATATATAGAGACACAGATGCATGATAATGTTCAGAAAGACCCGAGTTGCTGAGTTGCGTGTCCCGATGGTCTCTGCAGTGAGCTTATTAAGGCAGCAGATGGAGGACAGATCTCTTTGGATTGGTTTGATAACGATGACAGCCTCGCTCATCCCGACCCTGCAACCAGGCCCACGGTGCTCCTTCTCCCCGGTCTGACCGGCACCAGCCGAGAGTCCTACATTCTGCACATGGTCCAGCAGAGCCGGGATCTGGGCTATAGGTGGGTGGCCTAGGCCGGGTACCCTGGTCGAGGTCCAGCACTCAGCACACAATCCAGGGCACTGTATCACAAAAAGGACCTTCCCTGTGCCTTATGTTTTCATTTGACATTCATCTAGAATACAGAGTTATTGTCCAATGACAGTCAAAATACCTCCACAGTCATATCAATGTTGATTGAAATGTGAAACCCCATGTCCACTTTTGTTGTGCGTCTGTAACTTTAATGTAATAGGTGCTTGAGAGAGGGGGCTTTGAGTCACGTCAGGTGAAGTGCACAGAAAAAGAGGGAGCTAAGCTCTGTGTCCTTTTTTAAATAGCCAAACGTAGCACAAGCGTGAAGAAATGCCGAGCAAGGCAGTTTCCCCCCCCCCCCCCCCCCCTCTCCTTTCTCTCCCTCCACTCGGTCCTTTCTGTATTCTCCACACTCATTCTTTCACCCAGATTTGGGAAGGCAGGGGAATGGAGCCGGCAAACTCAGCATCTTCCAGCCCTCAACCCCTGTCTGTGTAGCTTAATGAATTACAGCTTATCCCTGAACAAGCTTTGCAGCTTAGCCCAGACCCGCTTCCAAGTCTATGCTGCAGTGTGTGTATGTGTGTGTGTGTGTGTGTAAGCGCCGGACCACCACCACCTTCCCCCCCTCCCCTTTCCCAACACCCTATCGGGCCCCGCCCCTCTGCTGAGCTACACAGATAGAAACAGTGGGTCTGACTCCCATCAGATAAATGATGACTCTGAGAGGTGCAGAGAGAGGAGGGATGCTGATGTGAGCGGTTGTCACACTGCTGGGCCTCTCTGCACATTCTCACTGCCTCTATTCTCTTAAATTAAGCAACCATTAACCTTATTACCAGTCATAATAAAGTATTGATTGAAACATTCATAGATATTAATCCCCCAAAACATTTTTGATCCCTTATTAATCAAAATTCATTGATTATTGGGGAAAATCTGACAAAGTTAAAGAGAGTGATAAAAATTCCAGGATCAAACCCCTCGAGCCGGGTCCACACTGAACGTTAATGGGTTCTTTCCTGACCCATAATGCATCCTTCCACCAAGTGCCATCCCCATGCTCCTAGAGCCCAAGGTGACCTCTCCACATCTCCTAACATGACCAACAGTCAACAGATATTTAGTTTACAGTGATTTATTTTGTCCATTTATCCTTAAAAAGTTATTAAGATCTATTAGTTGTCAATTTTTTTTAATGTTCTGTCCTATTCCGCTCTGCTTGAACTTGTTTCAAATAAAATAAATAGATGGCGCAACTAAAAGAGTCATTTATGAGACTTTGATCATGTAAGAGAAGATGTCTTTTTTTGTATTTCAGGTGTGTGGTATTCAACAACAGAGGGGTTTCTGGTGAAACGCTACTGGTGAGGATCAAACCATAGTTCTTACCCTGTTGTTCTATGTTATGTAACTTTTTTTCCCATAAAGACAGACATCTACACAGCATGAAATGCACCGTTAAGGACAAACAGTTTGTCTCGTTTGTCAGTCTGACAGCCTCCCAGTAGAGTTGTCCTTTTCTTTGCCTCAGCCAGTCCAGAGCATGTGTGCCTCACACGTGTCATACGAGCCAGGGCAGACGCTGTACAGACAATGTTGATGCACAGCAGGGATTAAATTGCAGATACTGTATTTTAATGCTGATCCACAGGAATATGACCTCGTCGAGCACGTGCTGTTCTGACACCTGGCTTAATCTGTCCTCTTACACCCGAGTATATTTAGCCAACAGAATGGGCCCGAGCTCTGATAGCGCTCAGCGTCCCCACTGTGTGTGATGCCTCCCCCTCGGTATGTCTGTGCTTTGGAGACAGAGGCACCCTGATCTAATCATCTCATCACTATACCACACAGAGATCTCATCCAAAGCACAAATGGTGTTTCATTACAGGCAGGAATTGCCCACAATCAATCTAATGTTCCTCGTTGTGGGCGTGAATCGGAATCACAGGCTGATCTGTGTCCTGCTGCTCTCTTCGTCGTGTTCCGTCTCAGCTGCGAATAAGAAACTGTGAATGTGACACTGAAGCAAAGTGTCACTCAGTTTAATTTAAGCTAGTATAATGGGGACAATGGTTGGTCTGATTGGCTATGCTCAGATAAAAAAACAAACAGGGGTTGGTACCTGTAGCGTTGGCACTGTATGAAGAGGTGATGGTAAGGAAGGAATTTTCTCCCTTTTCTCAATTCTGTGCAAACAATTTAGCAATTGTATGCTCCTGTGAGTGTTTGCTCTCTGTCCACTTACTGTGAATATTGCCCATTGTTTAAATAGGCCGGCTCTCTAGAAAGAAGCGCTATGTGAAAGGTGCCCCCTGCCTCAAAAGCTGTCCCGAGTGCCTGCCTACTAAAACTTCCCACAGGAAGAGCAGAAACACTGGAATGGACTTTGCTCTGAGTTTCTGGTTGAATCTTAATGAAGGACCTTGAATAGCTTAAGAGTCAACAGCCTCCGGAGAATAATGGCTCAGTCAAGTCAAACCTGGACGGTTGCGTAATGTTATTTTATTTCAGTGCTTGCCAATTAGTTAGTTAATTTGACATTTATGAAATAGTCAACTGTGTTTAGTCTCCTTTATTATGTGAAAGTGTTGAATAGGCAGACATTAGTTTACTTGTCAAACACTCCAGACCCACAATCCCTGGCTTAAAGGGCCAGAGTTATCTATCACAGAAAACGATACGTCTCCTTTTCAGTTTCATCTTTGTCTAATTCTCTGACAGTAGCCGTGTCAGTAGTAGTTTCAGTTAATATTCAAATGCCGCTTAACAGTTTACGCTATTTATTTTTCCTCATTGACCTCATATTCTGGGAAAGCGGTAAGAAACTATAGGTGGAATATTTTATACAGAAGTCGAGTTTGAGTTCCCCTATTTTTAAGATATCCCAAATAGAAAATAAGTAACTGGGAAAGTATGAAATTATTAATTTAACAATTTTGTGTTCAACCTAGACCCCAAGGACATACTGTGCAGCCAACACAGAGGATCTGGAGACTGTCATCGACCACATCCAGAGGTCCAATGAAGCTGCTCCTATCATGGCTGCTGGCGTGTCCATGGGCGGGTAATGAAGCCACTCACTGCCAAGCTTACTGGACGTAAATGTTTTAGGCGCACAAGACAATGACACACATTTGTGGCTCACTCAGTGGTAAATTCATCCGGGACTGAAATATATTGTTAATAACAGCAAAAGTATGAGGTGAAGAAGCTGTGGTATGACTTCAGTTCTTCAGTGCAGTGTGCTATATAAGGAGTTTTTTTTTTTATCTCACTGTCCCTCTCCTCCCCCCCCCCCACACACACACCTGCCCTCTCCTCTCACCCCTGATTCCTCTTCAGGATGATGCTGGCCAATTATCTCGGGCGAAAGGGCCGGGAAACCTGCCTGAAAGGTGTCGTAGTCTTCTCAGCAGGCTGGGACGTATTTGAATGCACCGCTTCGCTGGAAAAACCCCTCGACCGTTTCATCTTCAACTCCTACCTCACCAGCTGCCTACAAGCCTCCGTGCACAGGTCAGCCAAGGCCAGAGCTGGTTTAACGTGGCCGTTAGCTCACTGCTAATGCTAGGGGCTAAATATGTCATGAGCTTGAATATCTTGGGTTTGAAGTGTTTATCTCTTGTATTCTGTTTTGTACAGTTTAAGGGCAAAAACTGGTCTTTAACATAACTATAATATTGTCAATATATACCAATCTGTGTATTTATGTGGGCATGATATAAATGCACTGTAATGCTTTTGCAGTAGGACTTTTCAGCATTTTTCAATTCCTCTTAATCCCCACGCCCCAGACACAGACCAGTGCTCGAAAATTGTTACGACATCGATCATGTCATGAAGGTAGGGATTATCTTCACTGACACTTGGCTGCACATGCTAATCTCGTTAAATGAGATCGTCAGAAGTGAATCATATTACCCGGCTCCCGCAGGCAAAGACCATCCGGGAGTTCGACGAGCGGTTCACCTCCATAATGTTTGGTTACCCTACCAATGACGACTACTACCACGATGCCAGTCCTGTACACAGGCTGAAATCTGTGCAGGTGCCAATGCTGTGTCTGAACGCTGCTGATGATGTCTTCTCTCCGTCTCATGGTGAGTCCCAGCCGCGTTCGGCAAAACAAGACTTCCTGTACTATCTCAACCTGTTATTTGTTTTCTTAAATCATGATCAATGGTGTAAATGTATAATCATTAGAGCGCATACCCCAAGGACCCACACCCAACTTGACTTCAATCAGGCCACACAAAATTGTTATCAGTGCCCTAAATATGGCTGATTTAAATTTTTTTATCAAGAACCATTAATTATTCCTTTTGAAATTTGTGTGTGCCAATGCTTTGTGTAAAGTATGTGAATGCTTTGTGTCCTTTGCAGCCATTCCAGTGGAGGCAGTGAAGCAGAATCCCAACCTGGCCCTACTCATTACCTGTCATGGCGGCCATATTGGCTTCCTGGAGGGCCTGTGGCCTCGACAGAGCACTTACATGGACCGGGTCTTCAAGCAGTTTGCCAAGGCAGTCATCGAACAAGGCGGCCGACTCAAAGACCTCTCCTGATAAGAGAACTAATAACAGTGTTCAACTAGTTTTACTTCCTCTAGCTTTTTAATTAATTCAATCTTTGTCACACATTTTTCCTTGCTTCATTCCATCCTTTATTCCCTCCATTTCCCATTTCACTGTGCGTTCCTTCGTCCCTTCCCTTGACCTTTTTTCCTCTGTTGTTCTTGCCATCCATCCCTCCATACTGCATTCCAGCCATTGTTCCTTCCCTCCCCTTCTCTACTTAATCCAATTCTGCCTTTTTCCTTCCCTCCATTGACGTTCTTCTATCCTTGCCCTCCATCCCTCCGTCCAAGTCTTGCTCCAGAAAGTAAATAAATGATTCTTTCTTATCTGAAGGGCACATCGTCTTGAATGCAGCATTTGTGTTGCATTCAACGTTCGTATATTTATTCCTTAGTTAACAGGTCATTGTATGAAATCCTACTCTGAGTGGTATGCTAATTAAAAAACAAGCACAGCTGTTCATGTCGCTGTTGAAAAGCTGAGTCTGTAGTTGCAGTAGTTAGCTTAAAAAAAACTGTGGCTAACACAAGTACTGTACATGAAAACAAACCATCTTTATGCATGAAGCATCTTTTAGTGCGTCCATTAGTAGGATTTTAGCCCTCAGGGATTTCCTTTATTTACTCATACCGCCTTCTTTCCTGTGAGCATTGTTTTGTCATACTCCTTCAGTTTGCATTTTCACCAGTTGACCTACAATAGTTTATTTTCTTTAAAAGACTAGTTTGCACATCTTTTCTTCTTTCTAAGAAATAGCTGAAGATTATATTTGTATGGCTTTTAGCTAGCAGCATTGTAGCTAGCTTAGCATAAAGATTGGAACCAGGGAAAAACAGCTACCATGGCTTTGTCCAGACTTAAAAAGTTATAAGGTTTTGTTAATGTTACCACAGCTGATTTATTTTACATCCGGCTTCACTTGTGCTAAAATAAGATAACTGCATGAATAAAGCTGCAGACCCAAGATTCAGATGATCTTACTTTAGCATAAAATGCTGTAATCAAAGGAAAACAGCTAGGCTAACTTGATCCGATGGTAACAAAACCTTGTGACAAAAACCTTGTTAGTGTTGGACAAAGTTAGCTTCCCTGTTGCCCTTTGATTCCAGCATTTTATGCTAAGATAAGATGATCAGAATCTTGCGCATGCTAAAGTAAGCTAAGCTAATAAGCTACTTGAGCCATACGAGTGCTATCATTCTTCTTAACTTCTTAACCTTCCTTAACCTTCTGCATGCACTTTTACTTTCACACATTCTACCTTTACGCACACCAAATAGTTCTACACATGTATAATACAGAGAGTGACTCATCAATGACGACGAATGTTAAATTGCACTATATTTTAGTTAAAACTACCATGCCTCTTAATTCATTAACGCAAGGCACTTCATTATACTCGCTATATGAAATGTATCCCAAAGACTGAACAGAAACGTGTCTGAATCCTGTGACGTGATCTGTGTGAAGATGTTGGTGGAACCGTTCTGTCAGAAGGTCTCGGACGGTGCCAGATGCAGTGATGTGGATGAAGTAACGCACATAGGAAGATGCATAGTATCGTTGATGGACCCTGGTTGTCGGTCTTTTTTTTTCCTTTTTGTGTTTTGGTTTTGCCAACAATGATCAAGCGGCTGGCTACCGTGTGAGAGTTGGCAGCGGCCAGACGTGCAGATCGGACTGGCAGCCGGGCTTTCAGTGCTGAGCTGCATGAGGGATTTTGACTTCCTGTTCCTGTGGAATTTTTTCGGTGTCTGTCTGTGCTGCCCAGTGTCCAGGCAGTAGCATGTGTCTCATCGGCGTCATCGTGTCCTGAAACTCAACATCATGTCCTAATCTGTAGCACAAAGGACATGTTTTGTTTTTTTCCTTAGGATGCTGCATTTCATTTTGTACACCACATTCAAAAAATAATATGCAGCAATAAGATTTTGAATTGAAGAAGTGTCTCTATAGTATAAGTACTAGTATATGCACATTATCAACACAGGTGTAATATGCTGAATTTAATAAATTATTAAAGTGTGGAGTCTGGATCCATTTGTCCGCTGTCCCCTGTGCTTCTGCTTGCAATAAATTTCCTCAATGTAGTATATTGGTTTGTTTGAATGACTGTATTGTGGACTCTTTGTCAATGGGGATTTACTTCTTAGTACATATAAAATCCAACTTGCCCGGTTTAGAGATGCTCGCCGGTTACACGAGGAGTCCCAGCTCATGCAGGACCTCACTCTTGGTCACTGACTTGTCCCCTGGAGGCGCGACAGATTCAACAGTCTACTACTGGAACTGTCATATAACTGCAGGACTAGTGTGTCACTACGGGGTCATGCTCTCCGATCCTCTCACGTCACAGGATCGGGTTTTGGTCCCGTGGAATTGACTCGCTCCACGCTCACAACAGCTTAGCCGCTGATAGGATATGCATTGCTGCTGCGGTGGTGGATGTGATCCACCAAAGGCGAACTGTAATCCCCTGGCACTCCACTTACCTTCACCCCCCCCCCCCCCTCCACACCAATGAGCACACAGATGAGCTTTGGTTTTAGCAAGGTGGTTTATGGAAGCCTGAGAGCAATTAGAGTAGCCTGCCAGGAGGGATAAATGACTTACTCTCGGTTACCAGCCATGAAAATTGATATTATGCTGCAGGAATCCCTACATTAAAGATATTGCTAATATCTCTGCTCATTTCACAATCTGAACCATGTGATTGTATAGTTATGGATTAGTGGGATAAGTGTTTTATGTGCCATAATGATCTGTGATATTTTTAATCATGTGCTTAAAAGTAGTTTAATATTAAGCACTGCATAGCCTGAGGACTCAATAACTGAGATATCGGTCAGAGGGAATTACCAGGAGACTTTCCTCAAATCATTTGCTACAATATCGGCTAAAAGACAGATTTCTATCTATGAAATCAATCTCAGAATCTGTGCACCACAACAACAAAGTTAAGAGAAGCCAAAGAAAGCCAATGTGTACATATGGTAAGGTTTGTGGTCACGAAGCAGGCAATTAACCCTTTGCCCTCGGAAAAAAGAATCCAATGGGAAATCTGAAATCCTTAGAGACAAGACTCCTTCGATCATCCTGCACAATATCTTTGTACTTTTTCCCAAAAATGCAATTATGAGGTGCATGAATCAGAATGGCAGCCACTTTGCCCTCTCTTCATCATCATATCCCGCCTGCAGCTAGCTGAAAATAGCCTTGTGTTATATCACACGAGTGTCGTAGGTTGATGGAGAGCGCGCTCTAATATTACCCTGCAGGAGCTGAAACAGGGCTGCCCCTGCACCAACACTGCCCCTGCGCCCTCACAGCCAGAACCAGAGAAGATCCCAGCATCCATTAGGGAACTATACAGTGATGAGGGTCATTGTGCATGGTCACAGCAGGGTTTACCGGGGCGTTGAGGAGAGGAGAGACAGCTGGTAGGAAATGAGCCTGGGATTTACTCTGCCGCTGAATAAAACACCTGGGAATGAATGCAGAGGAGAGAGTGAGAGGATTATTAATCACAGGCTGGACACAGGGCAGCGCATGCATCTCAACAACACTGCCCGAGTTCTGTGTTAATGCACTCGCAGCACTTCTTTACTGAGCGGATACATAGGAAGGACGCTAAAATAAAATCAACTAGAAGGGCACTCAGAGAACGCATATGATGGCCAAGGCTGACTGGCCACTTAATCACCATGTAGTGCAAAGACATCTAGCACTCTACATTTTCCTCAATGAGAATGAGCATTGTTTGTGTATTCCTGCTAACTAACAAACAAACATAGGCCCAAGACACTACATTAGAATTCACCTGATCTGGTTTTGGATCTGCACTGAATTGCACACACGCAGAGATGTCAGTCCCTTAAACATGTCTGATTTTTTTCATCATCCGTTAAGTAAAGTACTTAAGAGTTAAGCCTGTGATGTAACAAATGAATATAAACAAATAAATAACTGAATAACCCTGCTGGTGTTTTCAGGGTGACCTCGGTTGTAGCTCAGTTTTAAAATGTCAAACAGAAAGCTTGTATTACAAAGAAGATTCCCTGGAAATGGATAGAAGTCGGCAACAGGGAGCTGTCTTAAAAGAAGAGAGCAAGATGCATTGTGGGAATTGTAGGATGTAGTACTTCTGGAGCTTGAGTTAAGTAAAATTGAGGCTTGAAAATCCCTTTGACCACCTCAACACATTTTTCAAGGGACTGTGGGGGCCTCAGGCAAAAGGAACTTGGTGGGGGTGCGCCTGCATTAAAACACAGAATGGGATCAATACAAAATTGGAAGTTTGATTGTGTATTATAACTATGAGAAATTTAAAGAAAGCACAAATAAATTTAGAAGTCATTTTTATTACATTCATAAATTTCCAACAACAATCGCATGGCTCTAACGTCATATGTTCACAACCCACAACAACGATGGTAAACATGAGGTAGATCACCCGGACACCAAAGCTACTGATGGGCTGTACACGGTCGTCAAACGTATTTCAGTGAAGATTGTGAGAGCAAGTTGCATATTAAGTGTTAAGTTATCAAAAAGAAGAGAAAAGATACATTCTATGGACCATCGCAGTTTGACATAAGGTTTTGATTTCTCATATTTCGAGAAGCAATTCCAAGGGATTGGGGAACTTAATTTAATTGTTTTGCTCATATGAGATATATTCTTTTTTTTCTGCTGGCACCTTGTATAGTGCAAGTTCACATTCCCCCCCCCCCTCCCCCCTCTGACATTCAGTAAATCTACGCATCATTCTTTGGGTCTTGTGCAAAGCCTTCACGTGAATGGTTTCTTGAGGAGGACACACCCCCTCAGTTCAAGCGAGCTCGGCATGCAATTCAAAAATTACACTTCAATATGATTATCAGTCCAAAATGCTTGTCAAATAAATAAGAATCCCTCGTGGACTTGACTTTCATTTCTCAAATAAAAAACGATCCAACAACAAGAACAGGGAGGGATAGAGACATATGGTTAAGGACACATCTAGGTAGATTATTCTCGCCTTTACAACACAACATAAAATGCAGAAAGACATTTTTTGACCAAAACTATACTGGCAAAAGTTACACGAGACTTAAAAAAAAAAAACATCAGTAACCCTCAGCGGTTAAGGGGGTGCCACAATATATTAATAATGTAAACAAAGCTTTAAACAGTACAGTAGTCTGAAATCCAAGTCTTTCGTTCACTCTGACATCTCCTCTCCTCCCAGTTCGATAGTTTCTTCATTCTCATTGATCCAGAAAACCCGAAAAAATGCGTAAAACTGAGCAGCGACGGCGTGAGACGTCACTTAAGGCATATTCTTTGGACAACCCTGTGCAGAAAAATACTCTTTTCTTTTTAAACATTCGACTTTCAAGTATGTTTGTAGATTTGACCTGGTCGGGTGCTTTTGACAGTGTGTACCCTTTTCTTTGATTATACCTCCGCCCCGGACGTTATGTTTGATTGTAAACAAGATTACAGAAACTGAACGGATTCACCATGATGCAGGGTCCGAGAAGAACCCATTATATTTCACTGCGCATTCGAATCAGGTGGTGGGATTTTTCTTTCACTTTCTTTCTTTGACATTGCGGCATTTCTAAAAAATGTCAACCCTTTCCCAGGTAATAAATCAAGGATCTGGCCCATTCAGGGGAATGATATCTATCAGTGTGTGATATTTGGTGCAGCTTGATTGTGTTTAAGGGGACTGTCGGGCCTCGGCGGAGGTATGCTAACTCCCTTTGTTCCGGCCTGGGGGGGGGGTTACCATTTTAAGGTACGTGAATGACAACAGAAGGTGAAATCCCCAGCAGACAGTAGCAGGTTTCTGGCAGTGAAAAGGCTTTTTTTATATTGCATTTGCTGACTTTATCGGATTATGCTTAAAATACCTCATATTAAAGCCAGTAAATGCCTTTTAATGCAAAAGATATGAGATTTGGAATAAAGCTCCATGCTGCACCATCTGATTGACTCTGTTTTGGAGAGCAGACCTCCTTTGTGATTAATCCCTAAGGTAACATTACTGACCTGCCTCCTTGAAAGGACACAACTTGTATGATTCTGTTGTGCGTTTATTCTATTGGATGAAATCATTTGGAAAATACCGTCACACTCACTCTGCCATAGCTGCTGGTCAGAGGGTTATTGGTGCCATGGTCATATTTTAGAGGCAAACGAGATTAAGAGTTTGCACTTGGCTTAAATAAATGTTTTGTTTGCATTCCACAAGTGGGACGGTAGAATCTGATACTCAAGATGATAAAAATCCAAAGCAGGCCAATCTGTGTTTGGGCTGATTTTTCAATATGAGATGATCTTCGTGGAGTTTGAGAGCTAGAGCAGGTGAGAAGGGACAAGGACAAGGTGCAGTGGAGGATTTCTTTGGTGCCAGCATACATACGTTAATGCCAAAAATACACTGTGAACAAGGAGAAAAAGCTTCAGCCCCTTTTTTAGCAACCACCCTTGGATCTCCCGTAAAAACCCTGAGATAAACACTTTATGTCCTGGATGGGACGCACTGTAGTCACAGTCCATGTACACATATAATCTTCAAATAGTCACATTATCCATCGAACAGCGTCCATTTTTGCCAAATACAACAACGAAAAACAAATCAAGTTCAGTTTCAGCTGTGTTTTTTTTCCCCGCCCACAGCAAAGTCAGTGAAACACAAGCTCAAGTAGAGACAAGTTCAGCTACAAGCAAGAGTTCAAAACATGTACCGGCCCCTCTCCAGAGCCAGGCATAGTGCACTGTGGTAGCACAGATGAAGAAAAGCCACGTCAGGCCGCCAATGCGTCCACAACCTCAGGCTTCAGCAAATCCTCCAATTGGACTGCTGGTTGGGAATCAAATCTACCCTCATCTCTGATTGTGCTTCTGACCCGAGCATCTTCACAGGCTCAAACATGGCGGCCGGTCAGGAAGTAGAGCGGCCGGTCCTCGCTGCAGTTGGCGGTCTGAAACTCGTCGCGCAGCCGGAACTGCCACTCGTCCTCCAGCTCGAGCCGGACGATGGTCTGACGCAAGGAGTTCCGGTCCTGGCAGATCACACAGAGGGTGGCACCTGTGGAGGTAAACCAGGGTCAGCAACATCCGATAGTAGAACGTGCAGATCAAACTAGAATGCTAGTTACTTGTTAAACCCACCAGGGGCCAACTCAACACCAACAGACCGGAGAGGCACTGGGGTGAAACTAAGGGCTCACCTTTGAGGAAGCGGAATTTCCTGAGAAGTCCCGAGACGACGAAGGAGTCACAGAGGTAAAGCAGAAGGCCACTGAACACCAGGCCCTGATGGTTCAGGTTGGTGGAGTGTGGACGAGAGTTGAAGTAGCACACGGAAATCTGCGACAAAAGATCAGACAAAAGCAAATGATGAATAAAAAAAACTTGAAATGTATCTATTCATTAGGTCCGAATTATTGAAATAATCTTCATGAAACCCTAACAATGCCTAAGTGAATCTTCAAGAGCTAAAACAAAGGTTGTGTGGTGTGCAACTGGGCCTTGTGATTTATTCCCAATACAGGAGAAACAAAAGAAATGTGCATGGGTGTGCAGAGTGTGAACACGTCATCTGTACTAATGTAGAGTACAAATGTGCATCGTCTGCATTCCCTGTTTGCACATGTGCTTGGATGCAGGTCACAATGTCCTTTAGCAGAACAAATGGTGAAATCATGCAAAATGCTTCTGGGTGTTAGGAGAATTCTTCAGGCCTGTGAAATCATTCGAAACAAACTCAGCAGCTTTAGAGTTAACCCCAGAAACAGTTTGTTCAAATCAAATTCAGCATGTGTTCTGGCTGTGAGGACCTCCTGCAGGTTTAACTTGAAGGGGTGATGCTAACAGTCTTCTCTCTTCCTTTCAAACCGCGACCTCCTGTGAGCTCTTACCTCCGGGCTGATGTTGAGGTAGCTGTCGATGGACAGAACTGGGTTGTTTCTGTTTTGAACAGCCTTTGGAAACAGTCTGTGGCTGCAGCTCTGCAGGAACCTTTCCAGCAGGAACTGGGCCGGGGCGTTTAGGAGGGTCTGCTCACTGTCCGGGGCGCAAACGTACTGGGACGGGCTGATTTGGGCGGGGTTTTCTATTTCCTGGAGAGAGGGAGAAAGTAGTTCAGCGATCGGATTGTTGTTTCATTTTCGTTAGAAGATCCAATGAAACCTGAGAAATGTTGCATCACGTACCATGAGTTTAGGTTTGACCAGGAAGTCTTTGTTCCCGCCAGTTGGAATGTGTTTCTTCATTAGGCTGAAGTAGTTGAAGCGACACAGCAGCAGCCCACTGCTGTTCACCCTCAGATTAAAGTCCACCTCCTCACAGCCACAGCTGCATGAAAAACAGCAACACCAAAAACATCAAGACACCGCACACATCGGTGGAGGCGCAGCCAGGTGAGACTCTCTGGTGCTAACTTACCGATTTAGGTCATACTGGACATTCTGCGTCAGGTCCACGTTGAGCATGACAAAGTCGTGGAGATGACACCGACTGAAGGGGTGGCTGGGAGGCCGGCGGGCCAGGCTGCTGCTCCACTTGCGAGTGCCGCACATGGCGTACAGGGAGATCTTCGGCGTGCTCTCCATGTGCTGCAGCACTGTCTTCAGGGACACGTTGATGAGGGTGGAACCTCCATCTAATGACTCACTAGGGTAGAGAGAGGGTACACAAACTTCAGGATGTATTGTAGGATAAAACCATTTAATTAGAAATACTGCACTTCGGTTGGGTGCCTCTGTCAGTGTTTGGGTCTCTCGCGTGTCCCCATGACTTTGTCCTTTAACCTTCGTCCACCAAAATCAAATCAGGTCATCAGTCCAATTAAACGTTTGTGCCAAATTTGAAGAAAATGGCGGACGGAAACGGTGGCATACAAATCTGGGTTTTATCCATATAACAATCCGTACCTGCAGTCCGCTGACTGGTGGACGTTCCACAGCACGCAGGAGTCGTCCATCATGACGATGAACGGCCACACATCTTGCCTCTTGACACCTTGCTCCTCTAGTCGGTTCCTCTCCAGCTCCAGGTTGTGGTATGACAGCTCCTTGATCATGAAGCGAGCAGCACCTGAAAACAGACGGGATCTCATGCATCAGCATCTCGACAGCACTTTCTCGACAGGAGGCAAATAATCGGTGCAAAAAACAAATATCAAAGCCGAATGTGTACATTTTAACGAGTTTATAAGTGAACTCTACATGCGGCCACGTTGACACTGAGGGTCAACCCAAAGAACAAGGGTCCATGAAACCCACTGAATGATCATAGAGCAGTTTATCTTAATGGCCCTCTTGACACCTGATTGGCTGATTCCCAAATCAGACTATCATTCTGCCACATGTGTTCATGTGTGATGCCTCTCTCCAGTTGGTTAGAAGACAAATGGACCTTTCACCTACCAACTGTAAAACGCGACTGACAGTAATAAATGAATCACCATGAACGACTGTAATAAACTACCTCATTATCAGCGGGGAGATAAGTTGCATGGTTATGTAGACTTTAAGGAACAGAGAGGAGTTTTTGACCACTAGTAGCGCTATTGAGCGATGTCTTTACAATGCGAGAACAAGAAACTGCAGGAGTGAAGTTAAAGAATATTCATGTTTTTTGATGAGAAGCAGTAAAACCAAACATTTTACTTTATTCAAGTTGAATAACTTGAATAAATAACTTGAATTCCAGTGTTTTAAAAAGCAGTAAAACACTGGAAATGTAATTTATTGTGGTTGTGTGAGGTGCTAAGTTAAGTTTATTTCAAAGGCACTACTTGTACTGTAGGATCTGTCTGATAGTCCTGATGGTTTACGCTTGTTGTTTGTCCTAAACCTTCCTGCACATAGTTAGGATTTCTCAGTAAATTTCTCACCAACTCCAGCGTTGTTGAACATGGCCGGCAGGACGAGCAGGATGTGGTTGGGCCAGTACTTCCTGTAGTGCGGCATCTCGCACTGCTTCACCACCAGGGTGTGCACATGAGCGGCGCCCTCCATGGCGTGAAAGATGTTGAGCAGGCCGTGCTCTTGGTTTCCAGTGGTCGGCGTGAAGATCGGACTCTTCAACAGATCAGGATTCTACGCACGACAAAAAATTTGAGAGGAACTCAAACTTCAGCATGAAGACAAAACACAGGCCCCCCCCCCCATCTCTCTTTGGATGATGGTATCTACAGTGGGTCCATACACAGGGAGATGAACTCACCTTGCTGGAGACCAGAGGCAGGCACATGCTCTCCAGGTGGCTGCCCTGCTGACTGAAGACAAAATGCTGCTCCTTGGCTTTGGGAATGACGAACTGGAGCTGGACCTCCTCCCCGAGCATGGACGAGCAGAAGGTGAAGGCATGAAAGGTGCACTCCGACAGCTACAACACAAACACAAACACACACACAAACATATGCATTATTAACACAGAGCGATTACCATCAGAGCCCAAAAGAGTAAAAAGCTTTGGAGTGTCAAAGCATTTTGACAGGTCTGGATATATTGTTTAAGCAGTTGAGTGCCTCAGATGTTTGGTCTTAGCACTGCACTCACCTGCATGGCGGGGCCCGCTTCACAGTAGTGGTGACACTGTTCGCAGTGGTGAAAGGCATTGTGGGCGGCGAACCTGCTCAGACGTATGGACTTGGTCTCTCGCTTGGCTGGTGCTTGGCTCTCGCCTTCCTGATTAAAATCTGCAGACGCACATATAAATAACCCAACATGCATCGTCAGTATTTATAAACGCAATGGTAGATTGTAAAGTTGATTTGAGTGCTGCTGTTGAGTGTTTGCATATTTCTGTTGACCTTGTAAGACCTTTGGCATCTTAGGAGAGAAAACAGGGCTGGCCTCCTTGAACTTAGGGTCTCGGGGGCAAGGGTCAAAGGGCAGCTTTCGAACGTCCTCAATGTCGGGCCACTGGGTGTTTCCTGGATTCGTGACCTCCGAGGTTTCTGAACATGAGAAGAACGTTAATAGATGACAATTAAAACGAAATTACAACTTTTGAAAACACATTTGTCATTATTTGCTATAAGAATGATCCTTACCCTCCTCTTCGTCCTCTTCCTCATCGTACACGTCAACCTCCAACAGTCGGATGAGCATCCGAAACAGGATACGGAGAAACTGCAGGTAGGCTCCCGTTTTACCCACCTGGCAAAGGAAAAAAGAATAAGTATGAATTGCCTGTATACACACAACTCGAGTTTGTCTGTTAATTGTCTGGTAATTAGATTAATTCACACTGTGATTCATCCGTCACATGATTCAGGGGAAGTAGAACTTTACCTGAGGGGGTCCACTGAGTAACAAACGTCGTGGATGCGGTACAGTCGGAGCTTCATAATCGGCATGATGCTGCCTGGTGATGGTCCACTGGCGGTAGTACATGCTCTGCTCTGCCCCCTGCAGGTTCTGGGTGATAAGGGGCCTCAGTGGGCTGCTCCAGGCCACATCTGCGTGAGGCAGCAGGGAGTAGGAGCTCAGCTGACTCCCCGACTCGCCCGCCAGCAGGTTGTACGCCGCCCGGGACATGATGACGGTCCGTGGGGACACTCGAGTGGGCTTGGGTTCTCGGCTATACTGCGTGGACTGGCTGGGCCTCTGGGTGGAGGAGGACGAGGGGGAGGGGGAGGAAGAAGAGGAGCTGGAGCAAAGGGAAGGAGGGGCCTTGGAGGCTTTGGTGGTAGAGAACTGGCTTCCCAGGGAATCGCACTCCTGCTTGAACCCTTGTGTCATGGTGCCGATGTCTGTGATAGCAGGACCTTCAGGGACGCAGGTGGAGGGTTTCTGGAACGAGTCCGCAACATCAGATGAACTGACTCCGTTCTCTGCCAAAGAACCTGAGAGAAGACAAGGAAAGAATAAGAATAAGACTGTAAAGAGTGAGATGCTAGTGTTCATTAACTTGTGAGGTTAGAGACTCACCTGAAGTTCTTGTTGCCGCGCTGCCGTTACTCTGAGGTCTTTCCAGCTCATCTCCGTCGTTCAGGCTGGTGGCGGTCTTTTCTCCGTCGGACTCCCGCGGGGGTTTGACCTTCTTGGGCTCCTTGACCACGCCCATGGACACATGAGTGCAGGCGAGACCCACCTCCTGCTCCAGGGCCGTACGGGTCAGGTAGCTGGAGTCTATCAGACGAAGGTCACTGTATTTCAGAGACCTGGGAGAGCATGGAGAAGAGGATTGTAAATCTTGTGTCCATGTTTGATGAGCTGTGGGGTTATGGTGAAGTATGACTCTACCTGGGGAATGTCTCTCCAAGAGGGTCTTTGCCTGTGAGGATGACGATGCAGGGCAGCCCTTCCAGATCCTCGTAGGTGTGAGGAACCCAGTCCTCATTCTCACAGCCTCGCCACGCCTGCAGCAAAACACAAAGATTACGCAGTGTTTAGTTTAGATTCAACTTTATTATCATTGCACATAGTACAAGTACAACAAAATGCAGTTTAAATACATGTTAATGGCATTGGTGGGGATTGAACCCATGTTCTTTGATTTACAAGGACATTGCCTCATCACTTACCACCATGCTAGCTTAGTAGCCAGTCATTTAAAACTAATGCCAAACTAAGTGAGATAACTCATGTTACTAAAATCATAATTTTGATGTATTGGTGAAGGAAAGAATAAAGGCTAAACATATATCTGCAGTGTTTCAATGGATCGCGGTGGTTAAAAATAAAGTTGGATATGGAATAAATCAAAAATAAAGAGAGTTTTCCACATGGGTCTGATTTCCTAAATATCATCTTGCTCGAATAACTCAGATTCCCTTTGTATGAATATTTAATAGGAAACAGTTAAAACATTCTCACCCTGAGACGACTCGTGAAGTTTCGGTGCAGGTTGAGTTCGGAGGCCGGACTCCCCAGCAGCACGGCGAAGCACAGCTGGAGCCCCAGCTTATCCCTCACGTCCTCCAGTCGTTCCCGGGCCAGCATCGCCAGCTGCAGCGAGGGGACGCGGACCAGCAGCATGTGGCCCCGCCCCTGGGAGCCCTCTCTGCTGGGGGCGTTGATCAGGTCCTCCACCATGGCCAGAGTCTCCGGGGTGATGTGGTCTCTCAGGGACGGGGAGGAGGTCAGAGCCATCATGGCCTCGGTGTACTGCTGAATCAGCAGGTAGCTGCGGATCACCATGCTGTGTAGGTGTGGATGTCTGGGACAACAAATGGAATTGTTTTGTTTTATTTAAGAGCTTTTCAGGTCTTTAGGTTGTTTCTCATAATAAACAATACAATTCAGATATGTTTATGTTTCTGAAAATGAGGCATTTGACAAAAGAGAAGCTGTGCAAAAGATTTTTGAGGCTGTGTGAGAGATTAACTGCTGGATGACGACAGCTTCTCTGCACTGTTGACCTCAAACTGACCTTTCCAGCAGAGTGTGGACCATCTTCTCAAATGCATCATCACAGCGCAGAATGGGACTGGCCACGCCCCACTGCAGGGAGCTGCTGTAGTCCCTCAGGCCGAAGTAGACCAGCTCGTGGGCGGACTGCTCCCCCTGCTGGTGGAAAAGTGAACATGGCTGAGTGTTCGTGGTCGCATGCATCCAAGAAGGACGTGGCCTAAAGTGCTCAGAGTTTAAACTTCTTTATTTAAATGTTGTCAATGCGAGTTATCATCAAAATCACTGGTTACAAACCAAATTGGCTTGTGACCAGTTAAAATGTCTAAGTTATGTTCATGTGTTAGGAGCAGGTCAGAAGTAAAATTACGTATTTTAGTTATTTTTTATAAAACATAAGGGATACAAGTTTCCAATTATTCACAAAAGAAAAACCAAATTCTGGGCAGATTTAGTTTCTGCTTTATTTACCATTTAATTACTATTAATTGTGTAAACAGTGGGTTTCATGGATTCAGTCTTATATAATAACATGTTTTTTTTGCTGTGAAGCCAGAATGTACATGTAAATAATGTTTCATACTTTTAATAATGGACATTGTTGATGATGATATTATGTGTTGAATGTCAACACTATTAATATGTTTGATTATACTGTTATTATTATTGTTATTCCTATTGTTATTCTTATTATTATAGTACTAAATATAATCCATCACTTATATGGTTTTAAAGACTCTAAGTCTCCATGTAGTTGTAATGTGACAGATGTATTATCAGCATAACATCCCTAATTTATTATCTGCTGTTAAAGTGAAGATCCAGCTCCTCCTCCTGTTGATGTAAGTGCATTTTGCTCCACCAGGTGGAGTAGCTTCACCACTTCAGTTACGAATGAGTCTCTGAACCAACAAAACTTTTTACAGTCATATTTCTAATTCCACTGAAAACCTTTAACTTCATAATTCCGGAGGGGTCTTCTGTGTAAAGTGAAAACGCTCACCAGACTTCTGCTGGACGGCCAGTGGACCTCGTTGTGGATGCTGATGCGGGACTGACGCGTCTGCTGCGTGTGTGGGAAGCAGCTGACCTGCAGGACCAACAGGTTCATGGCATCGAGGACTTCCTGGCAGTTCACCACCCGGTCAGCCAGACCCTGCAGCTCGCCGTGGCACACGGACCCAGACAGAGCGCTGCAGAGAGAGAGAGAGAGGGGGGGGGGGGGGGGGGGGGGAATTGGTGGATATTTTAGGCTCCTGCACAAATTCTACCATTTTAATAAAATGTTTAGTTTTTTGGTTCATTCTTAAGGAAAATGCTTTTGAAAACAGGAAGTGATCTATTTTATGCTTCTGGCAGAAAAAAGACAGCAGTTTGCTGGTTATAAACAGAAGATCTTGGCAGGAGCAGCAACAGCTTCCATCTCTGGACAGAGAAACAAAAGCTCATGGGTCTCAAATGAGACCGGCTACATTTCTACAGAATTCAAGGTTAAAGATTGCCAGTGTTTGTTTTCACTTGCTCGCAGCTGTTCTCCTCGCTCCACTATGAACGGAACAAGGTTCACGTTCGCAGCCACAACAGTTCATATTTTCACACAGCCGCAGATTATCAACGGAGCAAACCAAGGTCGGTCTGGGGTCGGCGTACCTTGTGAGGTCGACGTGCGAGTTGTCGTGAATGAGGACAAACAGCGTGTAGGGGTTCTGTTTGACTTTCCTCATGAAGGCCTCCATCTTGGCGTGAACGTCATTGTCCAGACGCACCACGTACTTGTCTGACTTCTGAAAGGCTGAGGAGGTGTCCTCGACTCCCAGGTCCACGAGCACCCCTGAGGAAAAACACAAAAGGAACCATGGATGACGACACAACTCATCTTTTTAACATAAAAGTGCACTCACAACCTCATGAGACCATACTGGAATTGAAAGTTCTTAACACGGACCTGATTGTCGGATGCGCTGTGCCGTCTGGTGCACCAGAATGTGAGAGGGCGGGACCAAAACCAGGAAGTCCACTTTACAGAAGCGACCCAGGTCGAGGTTCTGGGTCCCCGAGTCCGCGATGGAGCAGACTTGAGAGAGGAGGCTGCGAGCCACACTCAGCTGGGTCGGGTAGATCTGGAACACCTTACCCAGGAGATCTGCTCCTGGGAAACACACAGGAAAACGTTAACAGAATCACAACAGTTTCAAAACAAGGGTGATACAGATATTTAAAATGGGGAGAATATTTATATAAATGATGAAAGCAGTATAGTTTGTACCAGACTTTTTTGTTTAGTCCAAATCAAAATAACAGGCATTAGAGGTGCTTTGGAGCAAGGTGTTTACTTGGTGTTTGGTCTTTACCTCATAATTTAGTTTCCTATATTACAAAGAGGACATATTTGCAGAATAAACCATAACTATTTGTCCGAGAGATCTAACCGATGTCCAATAGGAACAGATTGTTTTGGAGTCCCTGGCTGCTGGGCTGATTAGTTGAGTTTACCTCTGTCTGAGGGCGGTGACATGCTGGCAGCCTCCTGCGAGTGGATGTGGTCAGTGACATCCCCCTGGAAGGGCTGGATGACCTGTCCCTTCCGTCGACGCTGGTACCGCACCAGCTGCTTGTCCAGATTGTCCCCTGAAAACAACCGGGCACCATGGTTACACAAAGACACGCAGGCAGGGATGCAAGTCGCGGCTGCAACCAGATATTCCCTTATTCTTATTCATTGGACATTCAAACACACTGGTTTAAGTTTATTCTGTTTAGCTCTTTTATTAAAATATCTACAGTTTTAAAGGTTTGTCATGACAACAGACTGTTACACAAGGTTTCACTGCATGAAATAAAAACGCACAATGAGGTTTATTATGTGCAGAACTCACCTAATGATGTGGTTTTGAAGTGAGAAGCCAGGACGCTGACTTTCCCTGTGATGAGCTCGTAGCTGATTTCCTTCAGGAACTCGTTAGTCGTCAGCATTCCTTCAGCTAAGGCCCGTGCTTGGTACTTTCCTGCGTTCAACACAGTTTTAGATTTAGTTATTGAAAATGTAAAAAAACATTGAATCATGGGATGATAAGGAAGTAGCAGCAGAACTCACCCAAAACGAGCACACAGAACTCGCTGGAGCTCCTTTTCGAGGCACATATGATGACCACGTAGGTGGGCAGGCACTGCTGGGGGTGGGGGCCCTCGCTGAGGGTGCGCAGTGACTCGGAGATGCCCTCTCCCAAAGAGTTGTGGGTGACCATGACTTGGACGCTTCCCCCGGAGACGCTGGCCTCCAGCCGAGCCAACCAGGGCAGCTGGGACAGGGAGATGGCGGGACCCCCGGGACAGCACAGCATGGCCTTCAGGACGATCTGCTCCAGCTCCTCCCGCAGTGGAATCTGATTGGAGCCTGAGCGGAAGAAAATTTGGAATATGAAATCTCACACTGCTGACACACCTCAGCTGACCTCAGTCGAGACGTAGAAAAAGGTCATAAGTGGTCGAAGTTAGATATTTGTTTTTACAGGGGTGTTTAATTGTTTAAACAAGACATGTACACCTCGCGGTCGTCGACCCCCCCGCTCAGCGCACATGCAACACGAGGACTAAAAACACAAAGAGGAGGGATATGTAGAGATTTGAGCTTTTGTGTTTGCTGCTTACTTAGTCGTGCAAGATACTGTAAAGTGAGCAGGATCATGGTCTCCACACTGAGCAGCTGATTCCTGTTCAGGCCCAAAGTCTCCAGGGTTTTCTCTGTCAGCTGGCTGCTCTTGTAGCAGCTGACCAGCAGGGGGCTCACCACTATATCCCCAACATTCCCATAGAAGTAAGGTAAAGTGCCATGTCCTGAAAAAGAGAGGAAGCCTTCGTTAGACAAAACTGAAACACACATGGGTAATAAATGAATGATATCAAGCAATTATAATAATATGTTTACCGAAAAAAGAAATTTAACACAGATCTTAAACTAGTTATAATATAAAGCAGATTTTTAGAAGTCTAAATTTTCGAGTCAAATATGAGAAACATCAGAATCTATTCAAAGCAAAGTGTGACACCCGAATATTGTCTGAAAAAAAGATAAACATTTTAATCCTGAATGAGTGTGATATGTAGCTACAAACTAAATAATGGGTTAAAGTGAAGGGATGAGCCTAGAGTTAAACTACTCATGACCACTACACTGTCTGACCTCTAGAAATGGCCGATTACCATCAGTAGGATAACTGAATTCTTATTTTACTTTGTCCTACTCAGGGCTGAAACTGAATTTGATTCTGTTTCCCTGACCCTGATAGACTGAGGTTGCGATGCCGCGGGACAGATCAAGATAAAGATAAAGAATCGTACCGATGAGGATGACAGGACGAACACCCGAAGAGTTGAGCAGGTTGTCTGGAACGATGACCGCCTCTCCCACCGTGACAGGTTGGGGCTGAATGACCGAAGCTACCTGCGGCTGAGCCGAGGACACTCCTAACACAGCACCTGCATGGAAATGAAGGAGCAGCATGTTAATATTACATTACACCCACTCTACCACCTAGGCCACACCCCCTAGCTGTTCTTATATCAGGATAAGAACAGCTAATCTGTTAAATGATACACGTTCTCATATAAACCCTGCATCAATAGTTGTGTCTGTTCTGCTAATGTGCCAATATGTTCTAATCTAATTTATTTGGAATAGTGCTGGTTTATATATAACCGCAATTACACAAAATCTTCTTCAATCTTTTCAACTTTGAAAAAAACATTTCTGCTACAAAACTCTCCATCTGTATCTCCATGGAGATGTTCGGTGAATCATCCCTAACAACCAGTGAAAACCAGTGCTGTGTGCGTACTCTGTCCCCAAACCAGAGGAGACAAAACAACACAGGAACACACCACACACACACAGACACACACACACACACACACACACAGACACACACACACACGCACACAGAGGGAAATGAAGTAAAAAGGAAACATGTGACATATTAAGGGCAATTTAAAAAATCCGGCTCCCACTGACTCATGTCGAGTTCATTACAGCTCAAAGACACGTCGTGACGAGGTTGAGGAACTGACCTGGGGAGCAAACGTTTGGTCGGAGGGCTGGAACGGGGACGGCTGTGGCCGGGACAGGGACTAACGTGGTGGGATGCCAGCTCCGGTGGCGTTTCTTCGGCGGACCCGAGTTCATGACAGAAGATACTGAGGATCACAGACAGACACAGAACTACGTTAGAATAGAAAATGGAGCAAAATGAATGTACAACATGTTGTGTTTCGACAGATACTCTAGTTTTGTCGGAGAAGAGAGAAAGGCTTACATGGAATGTCTCCTACGTCGGCAGAGCGATAGCCCTGAACCTGAGGCCCTAAGGACACCTGGGACGGGCTCAGTAAGGGGGGACGCCCATCGAGGCCCAGACCGTTAGTCGGCCCGGTCACCCTCAGAGCTGTGGGTACTGGACACACACACACATGCACACATTAACACACTAGACACAGATAGAACATACACTTAACCCTTGGATTGTATGTAAAGATGGACGACATGGATAACTCCAAAAGTGAAGCCAAAACCTCAAGACAAGTTTGGTTTGAATTGATTATTTGATGTTATAAAACGGGGTGTGAAACCTCTTGATTGACGGATGAAGCTGACTCAACAAAAACAACCTTGGAAAATACAATTTCGATTTTGACCTGACGAGGGCGCTAGAGGAAATTGTATTTAAACACAGTCGTAATAAAGAGTCCATCATGTGATGACAATAAATAAATAAAGTGTAAAAGAAAACTCATCCAGTTGTTGTTGATCAGTCAATGTGGTGGAAAAACTGACAAACTGACAAACTGACAGACCATAATTGCTAATGGCTAATCTGAAATATTTATGTCTAATATTTGACTCAATACATTAATTTAAATTATACTCAGAGCTGTAACAAAGAGAGAACAATACATAAATGTGTCAGTCCCGACAGCAGCTTATTGATTTCCTATATATGACCGCCATCGCCAGTGACCCCACTGGACTTTTTCCAATCTCATATTCACTGTGTATGCAATTCACTAAAGCATTGATCCGTATGTGTCGTCTTTGCTTGTCAATATCACAACCTTGTAAAGGGGCTAATGGATAGCAAGGCCTTAAAAAAGTCATTACAGCATTCCTTCTTTCGGTATTGATTGGTGTGTAAATAAGTGACACACACACACAGACACACACACACACAGTTGCGTGTTTGTGTGTACATTTTGTGTGTGTGTGTGTGCGTCTAAACAGGACGTAGCAGAGCTTAATCTGTGCTCCACGGTCAGCCGCAGATCCATCTGCCTTGTGCTGAACCACGTAGAAAACAACCTGTAGCTAAGCAACCTCTCTCAGTGTGAGGGCAAGGCCAGTGAAGTGTCACTCACGCAAAAGGCAAAGGCTCATTAAATCTGGACAAATGTCACTTTCCAGGCCCGGATGCAGCTGGGAACGTGGGAGTGTGACTAAAATGTATACTTTGTTTTTCATATGATGGATTAAAATGCAGAATTCAATCTAATTGGCACTATGTTCACTGATGAGACAATGAGACCAAAAGGAGTTTCACCTATTGGGAGCGTCTTGATTCCAGGTGTGGAGGCCAGAGGTTTGAGGAAGCTGGAGTCTCTGCTGAGGTCCTGACCCCCGAAGAACACAGAGGATGCCTGCGTCGTTCTGGTGGGTGGGGAATCTAGAAATGAAAACAGACGTGTGACAGTGTAAACACACGTATAACACTTAAAAACACTCACTGTCGGTGGCGTGGTGTTTCTTTGCAACGGACCAGTTACAAACTATATGGATTGCTTCAAACTAAAGCCCTAACATCCACCGTTCCTCTGACGGGGTCAATTTGGACCAATCATTCACCTTTGGACTTCACGCTGCTTGGATCAAACTCATGTCAAATGAGCACACGCTCTTCAGACTCCACGTCGCTTGCACAGTACAAACAGGCCCCTGCTTTTCATTAATGATTCCAGGATCATTTGGCACGGAGGCTGCAGGGCTGCACGCTACAGTGCACCGCCTCTCTCCTCCTGGGCGAGTTTCAGTGACCTCATCTGGGAGCAGGATGTACCTGAAGGTCGCAGTCAGGATATTCCAGGAAAGCGAGTATCCCAAACACGAGGCCCGCCACTCAGCGGCCTAAACACACTAATGTGTGCGATCTCTGCTGACAGGCTGCTTCCAGGTTCAGAACAAATCAATACCAGAAGCCCAGGAGCCCTTTTTCAATCAGAGAGGGAAAGAGGCCCTGCTGTTTTGACAAGTCAGGGAGGAACATCTACTTGAAGAGAGGCAGAATATTCCTCCTGGTCGTATTATTCAGCCTTAAATTCATCACATTGCTGTTTGAGATTCACCCTCTTACGACTAAAAAGGGTCGTGAGATGTCATTTTCTCTACAGAGTTGTGAAACTGAAATGTAATAAATTGTCATTTCAGTCTGAAATTGCAACAGAAAGCAAATGGTGCTAATCACAGCTTCTGATGACAGCAATAACAATATGAAAATAAACTGAAAATCTTATTTTACATTGAGATATGATCTTTTAAGATACTAGAATAATGCATTAAACCATAATTCTAACCAAGTGGAAAGAAACCAAGCAAAGAGCCTGTTTGTTCACATGTCAGACTGAGCTCACCTTTCAGGGCTCAGGCACCACTACCTGTCTCTATGGCAACAACATAAACCAGGTCAGCTATACCAACGGACACAACAACAACTTTTTGGTGGCATATATATTTCGGATCGTCATTTTAAGGGAGAATACATTACAAATATTTAGGAGAAAATGTAAATTAATGTCGGGAATTTGTTTCAGCTTGAATCATGTGCATCTGTGTTGTTGTTGTTGTTGTTGTTGTTGCACTGTCTCACCTGAGAGGGAAAAGGGAGACGAGCTAGGTCCACTGGTGCCTCCACTTTCTTTACTGCTGAGCGAGGAGGACGAGCTGGGTTTGGAGGTGGACGCGTTGCTGGACAACTGGCGGGTTTTACAGTCTGAGAGGAACAACAACAAACCGTGAGTCACTGTGTGCACAAGCTCATCATCAGAGAATAAATCAGTGTCACTCAGATTTAACAATAAATCATATTATGTTTTTGTTTTTTTTACCTTTCCAGCAGATGAGGGGTCCTTTGCACAGAGCACCCTGAGAATTCTTCACCAGGTAGTTCTTTAAGTGCTTCTGCTTCTTGGGCTGGGTGGACAACTTCAGGTTGATGTGGTTGGAAAACTCGGTGAAGTATCTGAAGCCCCTTTCACCGCAGCCCACACAGTTTCCTGAAAAACCTGGAGGCCACATAATAAGATGATTGCATTAGTTTTGAAAGAGTTATTAGTAATCCAGTGATTGACCGAATTCATTCTACCAGGAAACTTTAAAAAAAAAAAGATCTGATCTCAGACCATGGGGGGGGAACACACTGACCTAAAAGTGCATTTTTCCCGTTGTCGTCAGGCAAAAAGCGGCGGTCCACGGCACACACCAGTATGTGCTCGGGGACACTGGGGGACTTGGCGCCCACCAGCTCGAAGCCTGCTGGGACTTCGATGGGCCCAGTTGCTATGGAGTCCAGGCGGAGGTCTTTGCCTGCCTGACAGAACCCTGAGAGAGGAGGAAGAGGCAGATGAGTGATTTGAAGAAAAGAAAAAGGGGCCGAGCTTTCATTTTATCTATTAATCAGTAAAAAATATGACATGTTCTTTGAGGATTTTAGTCCTTTTCTGTGAATGTATATATATTTTAGAGTCAGGATTAAGGCGTGCAGGTTGGGGGGGTGGTTACCGTCCAGTGTGCAGCAGCCGTCTGGTGCAGGCGCCTGCAGGTAGGGGAGCGGGGGGCTGCTGCTGTCTGAGTCGTCCTCTTCCTCCAGCTCCTCAAGATCGTTGGACGAGTGACCGTTCATGAGGTCGTGGCCCGGGGGCTCCCCGGCATGGAGGTCGACTTTTGGCTTAATGTCTGAAGTAGATTTTAAATCACGTTAGATCCTGATCCCAACAATGGGCAACAATGTATTTTACAGATTTGAAATCATTTTCAAATATGTTCATTATGATATAAGGATCTATAAAGCCACGACCAGGGCTTTGACTTGATATTTCACTATTGATAATGTATCGGTCATGTATCAGCAGCGATGACTGACAAAATAAACATAAGGCAATTAAATGGAAGCTGAATAATTCAGGAAATTTGATCATCTAATTTCACTGCAGCCGTTCAGACACAGAAACACAACATTTAGAAGGTTTGAGTGAACCTGAATCTAATTTGATTTGAAGCACTGGCCTACTTGGCCCTCGCTGCGGGGCTCCTACCTTCCATGTTTCCAGGATACGGCTCCGGCTCCAGGTAGAGCTGCGTGAAGATGGGCTGTGGATCTCCGCTGCTAGAGCGCAGTGAAGCCTCAATCGAGTTGTGGAGAACCTCTTCAAATCGAGCAGACTTCAGCTGCCCGGCATATGAATTCCCCATTATCTGTGGAGAAGACATGGACGGTCACGATGCTGTTCGTCTCTCTTCACTGATTAGATCCTCGCATGAGAGAGGCCGTACACACCGCAGTACAGCAACAGGTGTCTCAAGCAAATGAACCGTTCACATTAGAGAGACGTGACATCATAATCCTGTTTTATACTTTGTGAAAAGGGACAACGATCACGGTGAGGAGAGGTTTTACTCTGGAAATGGATTTGCTGTAAAATGCAAATCTGTCCAAAGTTTACCAGAAGCGTGACGATATATCAGTTAACTTACAGAATCAGCTGATATGAGCCTTTTTTTTATTTTCTTTCATTATTTAATTTACAGAATAAGCGAAGCAGAACACTTTAGGTGTGCATTTCTGTTTTGGAAAACCAACCAAACATCTGATCTGTCGGTTGCTACTTGCAGTGTCTAATAAACAAAATAGTACTTAACATTATACTCATACTTATACTTATACTTGTACGTATACCTCAAGAAAGTGCACGTGTATGCAGAGATGGATGTTTTTGTCCCTAAAATAAAACACATTCTTCCAGTATAATATAGAACTTTGCCTATTTCTGCCTCTAAAACTTAAATTGATGTTTCAATATTGGATTCAAGCTTAATTTTAAAGAATTCCCTCCTTGGTTGGATTATATTTTTTCAATTAACCCTGAGTTCTGGGAAATTTTGAATCATTTCACACATTAACCGGTTAATTCTAGACAAAAGTTTGGTTAATTAATTTTAAAATAGATATTAGCTGCAGCCCTTTAGTTTGTAATAAATAATTCCAAAAGCAGATGCATGTCCCCACTAAATGAGTAGCATCTAGACCACACACACTGAAACATAACAGCCAAGGCCAATGGCTTTTCCCTGTCTGTTTTTTTTTTTACTCCGTCTGTCCATGTTTTACTCTGCCTGCTCTGCCCCCGTGCCCCCCCCCCCTTCCCGTGTCCACTGTGGGACATCTGCCGGGGTCGGCTGTGTGGGCCCGGGCCGGCTCTCCGGTGGCAGGTGGCAGCTGGACACGGGGCCGAGCGTGGACTCTCAAAGAGGATAGATAGAAGAAAAAGGGGAAGACAGAGCCTGAGGAGAAAAGCTCCTTTCAGTGGGTCACTTCATTAAAACACATCTTCCAACTCAAACTCCCACTTTTAAATTTGTCATAACATGTCACCAGATCTGTTTTTAATACCGAACCCGCTATCGGGAGTTTTCAAAGGATAGAAAACCTGAAAGAGAAAATAAAGGGAGGGTTTTGGCTGCGTTCCTGACGTTTAGCCTGAAACGCCTTCCATGCTTGTCCTTGGAAAACATTTGACAGGTGCAGACCAGTGTTGTGGTTAATAAACATTACAACCGTCAAGTGGAGGGACGCAGATTACAGACTACAGCTGTTTGGAAAAAGCTCAAACTCCTCGTTCTGTCCTAACGTAGACAGATCGTCTGTCGCTGCTGAGCAGGACACCAGGACAAGGTCACAGCTAAACTTTGACTGTGTTCGGTTTCACAAGTTACCTCAACTCATAATTTAGTTATGTTTTAACAACAGGCTGTGTTTTCAAAGAATGCACTGGATCAGCATTGGATCAGCTTTTTAACGATGTTTTGTTCGGGGCAAATTGGCTGAATGTGAAATGTAGCCGCAGCAAATTTGCCAAATGAAAACATGACACAAAACACAAACATGATAATAATAAAAAAATAGAAATCACAGAACGTTCAAGAGAGTGAAAACATCCCTCCGGCAAGTTTGGAGGAAATCCAAATCGGAGACAAGCAAATGGAGATGAAAACAAAACCTCCTTGCATGGCTGCGATAACAGAACAACTGAAAGTATTTAACTCCTAACATATAGTTGCTTTGTCTACATAGGGTCATCAAGTAGTAAAATATGCATTTAAGATGCCAAAGTTGTTTATAAATGTGTTGTTTTGTCCCAAAATCAAAAGATTCTTCAGTAAGAGACTTTATTTTATAGGTGTTTTGGCTTGGTTAAGGTTATAACACAGTCATTGACCTAATCCTAATCAATAGATGATTCTAGTTAAGAATCATCTATTGTTTCTCTTCCCCCCTGACTCTTTATTTTTATTAGGCAGGGTGGGAATGCGGTCACAGTCGTCTTTCTGGTCCTGACCTTGCCCACGCCTGGGCAGGCTCCAGACCCCGTGTTTACCTAACAACCTTCCTGGGGAGGAATCCGACCAACCCAGACAAAAGACAAGATTAACAGTGCCTGACTGTGCTGTTGAGGAGATAAGCAGCTTAACAGAATGAAGCTACAGTATTTCTTGCTTAACTGATGGGAGGAAGCTGGCCAAGAGCTGCATTGAGAAACAATGACAGAAGGGGTTAAAGACAAAAAAGAAAATGATTGCCTGAGGGCGTTTTTTAAAAGCAGCCGCTGCCAGTTGGATTGTGAAGGTAAAGGAGGCTCCGGAGGCCTCTCCAGCCGACTGGCCCTCCAGCCTCAGAGGACTGGTTTGTCATTAACCCTGCGCGGACCGGAGGTGAACACAGAGGACGACCTTTCATCACCTGCGCCACGTAAAACAAAGCGTGACTGTGGCAGAGGTCGCCCAGCGGATGTTCCTGGGGTGTGACTCAGGTAGTTGCTGAGGTCAGCTGTGGTGGCGAGGGGGGGGGGGGGGGGGGGGGGGGTTGGTGAGTCAGCAGCGGCTGTTTGCATGATAGATGGTCAAACCAGAGTGGTGGGGGGAGAAATGCTCAAGGAGGCTAATGGCTAAAAAGGGGAGCGTTCATAGCGGTGACTCTGCAAGAGGCAGATTGTCAGTCAAGGCCAGTCCTCTCCTCCTGGGTGGCATCAACAGATTGCATGAATCTGACCCCGGGTCAGAATAAGCTACACTAATCTCCACTCCGCTGGACTGAGACGACCAGCCAAGAGGAGACTATAAGGACGCTGAATTTCTACCAACAACTCATGAAGCAGCTTATTAAAATAAAAACAAGGGGACTTACGTTGTCAGATGGTTCCCAGGCGTGAAGGGACTTGTTCACCTCTGCTACATGCTGGGTCACTTACATTCAGCAGAAACTTTCAGGGAAGAAGTTCCTCTCAGAGCTTCCAGACCTGGGGGAGAGCAGAGAGATTTCTGATTAGCTCACACAGCGACTCTATCAGTGACACAGAGGAGCACAGATGAATCCTTTTAGACCTGTGCTGAAAGATATGGACACTGTTAGCACGCTGAGGTTTTGAACTGAAATGGAAAGCAACAGATTCAAGACTGAAATCCCCAAAAAGCAATAATGTTATCAAGAGGTTACAGTATTTTTCTTTTTTTATAAAACGAGACTTTCGACCAAATTCTACTTGTTACCTCTTATGTTGTGTTTGAGCAACGCACATGTGTTTGTTGTTTAGTTAGGTAGTTTGTTTTTCAACAGGATTACACAAAAACAACTGAAGATTTCAACAAAACATGGTGGACGGGACAAGCAGGCAAAATAATTGCTTTCTTTGCCGGTTGCAGGGAACAGTGCACAAATCTAAATGAAATATAAAACATATTTAGGGGACTGATCTATTTTGATGCAGCTTGTTTGAATTGAAAGTGACAGTTGGGCCTTGGTGGAGGTTTACACCCCAGTGAGACGTATTCTAGTTCCTATCCTGCTTTAAAGACTTTTATACATTTTAAGAAATCTGTCTTTTCTTGATGTTTTATTACCCTGGACAATAATGGACATTTTTATCAAAGTATTTCTGTCATTATGGTATTTTAGTGCTTCGCAAAGAGGTCAAATAATAGTGTCCATGCTCATTTTTAAACTTTTATCATAAGATACTGAATTATAGATCTTTTTTGCAAGTTCAAGAACAAATACAATTTATTTTTTTCAAATGCAACACGCAAATTAATTCAGTTTCTTCAAAATAAAGTTGAATTGTGTTAATATAAGTTTTACTTGAACAAAATTCCCGATTCTTTATTTTCCCAATTGGTGAAACAATCTTCTTTTGACATTGTACTAAAGGTCACCGCAGTCCACAAAGGGAATAGTTACACTTATGGCTTCTCAAACTCACACCATGACATATGTACTCACTATTGCGAGGCTAAAAGGCTGTTATGTGATACCACGGCCCCCCGGGGGCTATTTTCATGAAACACAATTGGGTGCTTTAGTTTGCAGCAGCACTCACTGCATGCAGTCACTCTCTGAATGGACCCGTCAGTTACTTTGACCCCTTTGACAAAGTATTGTTTAGCCACTCAGTGTCTGATATAGCCGAAGCAAAGTTCTCTGTTCCCCGCCGACTGTCATCCCTTCTGACTGTGTGCTGCCGTTCTGTAAGAGCGACGCCGCTCCGGGGTCCAAGTCCTTCGAATAGCAAGTGTACACAAGCTGGTTCAACTTGCATTTACTGACTGGAACTTATTTGGTGAATGATTAGCCGGCTGGATGCAGATTATCAAACTGAAGAGTTAAAGCAAAAAATGTCAATATGTCAGAAAACGACCAAAAAATAAAAAAAGGGGGGGAACTGAAAAGCTCACAGCAAATTTACTCTGACATAACAAAGCATTGATGACATGAAACTAGTTCCAGCTTAAGTATGAAGAAGCACAGGTCCGGGCTTCCTCTTCCCCTGGGTGTTCCCCCAGAGGATATGAATCTCCACCTGAGGTTTCACATTCTGTTAATTAGCCAGGCAGCACAGTCCTGAAATATTTGGATGCTTATCAGGTCGTGAGGGGGTAGACGACACCGAGGGGAGACGCAGATGTCTCACGAGATGAGGACGAAAGGTCCCGTAAACCCAGTCACATGCACGAGCTTGGCCCTGAGGCACCTGGTCAGCTTCTGGTTTTCCAGGGATGACATTTGAGGACATGTTGGGGCTGATGTGCCGTTTTTTTTTTGTTGAGACAGGATTCAAGGCGACGGTGAAAGACAAATACATTTACACTGCAACTACATGTGCATGGACACACACTCCTGTAATAAACACATTATATGACAGAGTGTGTTAATACGTTCGGTGCAAACATTTATGTAAAAAGATTTATTTGATGTCAGAAAATAGACAGATCCATTGGGAATGGAATTTAATCAAATTCAAAAGAAACATCTGTTTATATACTGTTCTATGCCCAACATGTGTTCCATCTGTAGTGATGGCTTATATTTATTTTTTTACATTTATATTTAAGATTAAGACCTTGATATGAGATAGTAAAATTATTCCATGAGGTAAAATAATGGTAATCTATAGTAGGTTGTTTAACTTGTTGACATAATTGTTGCATATTAAAGTTGGTAAAACTAATGAAGCATGAGATTACAATTTAAAAACATCTGGAATTGACTGGGTTGTTTAATGACACACTTTTAGAATGTGTAAAGCAAATAAAGGTCTTCCCAAAATCACATGTTGTAGATTCAATCTCAAGACACTTAACCTAATTTATTTTTTTATTTAACTCGATTCCACTGAGTTGATTTTACTTTCAAATCGGCCTTTTCTTTCTCTCTGGTCCTTTTGTTTCTCCCTCAGCTGCATAATAACATTACAGTGTTTACAGTGGTGTGTGAGGAGCAGGATTCAATTGACTTAAACTGGTTTGATCTGAATCAGCAGATTCTTCACGTAAAGGCCACCGAAATGTGAAGACATCTCCACCTTCAGCTACCTTCCCTCCAAACTGTTTAACTTGACATTTGATCCCCGGTTTAACATTTAGCTGATTAAGAAACTGCAGGCAACCAAACAAGGGTTTATCCAGGATTTACTGAGAACTTGATTAAAACTGGCTGTAGGCTGAAGCATTCCAGTCCCCTTGTGTAGCAGCAGAGAAGATGTTAATGGGAATCTGATAAATATCTCAGGTCACTTTCACCTCATTGTTATGCTTTGACGTGTTAAAGTCCATACCAATGGCTTAAATGCAGGAAAAGAGCTCAGCACACTCTTAACATCAGAAAAGACAACCCGTGCCCATCAGACGTGAGAGAGAGAGAGAGTGGGTGTGGGTGTGGGGGGTGGAAAAAAAAGACAAACATCTCTGCATGTTCTCTAAATGAGGTGCTAAAAGCCCATCTCATTAATGCTACGGGACGTGACACACAAGCAAACTTCTCCTGTACCTTCCATGACGCCTCGCAGCAGCACAGGAAACCCATCAAGTCCAATTCAAACGCAGTAAATCCAAAATGTGAAGGCAGCCTTTTCCTTTTTCCTTTTTTCAAATGCAGTCCATGCTGGATAATAAATCCTGGTGGGAGGAATTTCCTAATATCCAGGCAGCATATGGAGTTTCACTCTTCTGTGGTGGGTCTCAAGTCACCTTTGTCGTGATCCTCTATAGAGAGAAATGGGAATCCCACTCCTTCCCCTCAGTACAGCACCCTCCCTCTCTCTCTCTCTCTCTCTCTCTCTCTCGCTCTCTTTCTCCCTCTCTCTCTCTCACTGGCATGCAAACAAACACACACAAACACAGACCCCTCCCCCAAGTCCCCTATGCCCTCCTCTGTCCTGTACCATTTGCCAAGGAGGGGGGGGTTTGGAATCCATCGGGGGCTCATTCATCTTGGCCCTGCTGACCCCCTGCGGTGACAGATGCTCTTGGAGGCCTGCAGAGTCGAGGAGGGGGGGGGGGGAAACAAAGGAGGAGAGCGACATCTCCCCGCCGCCACACGGCCACGGCGCCCTGCCACGCGTGACCCCCAGCACGCCAACAACATCTGTCCGAGGGCGCCCTGTCATGTGGAGGTATTCGAGGAAGCGAGGTCATCTCTAAACTTTCGCTCGCACACCAAAAACTCAGCCTCCCACTCCTTTTTTTTATTTTTATTGGGGGCCAATTCACAACAGCAGAATGCGTCTCAGGTCAGCCTGAGCATTTTGTCTTGGAAGCCGGGCCCGGGATTGACCCCACACTAGGGCTTTTACTCGGGCTGTAAATACCAGAGGCTCATCTGTTCAAAATAAATAAACGGGAATGCACCGCAAATCAACAGGCGCCGGCAGATGTTGGGGGATTATGTGTCATCACAGCTCAGTGATCAGCGCTAGCACCTTATCAGGACTTGGTCGGGAAGAGAAGGGGACAAATTCCGAGGAAATAACCAAAGATCAAGATTGATGATACTGTATATGTGGGTTGAGTGAAGTTAGGAATGTGTCGCATCAGTGATGGGAAACACACATCTACCACTTTGCGGTTGAATGTTACGTTTCCTTAAGTTTAACTTGAACGTTACTGAAATGTAAGAAATCGCCTTTTCCCCATTGAGGTCGTTTTCATTCATTCTTCCAGTTCACAATCCATGGTCAGTGAGTGCACTAGCAAAGAATCATTTTAAAGTTTGTGTTTTTTCTGCAGGTTTGTGGAAATTTAACCTCTTGTTCTTCAATCAATCAGTCAATCAATAAATCAATCAATCAAACTTTATTCTTATAACCCGTTTTCACAAATAGCATTTTGACTAAAGGGCCTAACAAGGTGTGACATCCTCTGCCCTTAACCCTCAACTAGAATAAGGAAAAACTACCAAATATATAAAGGGAAAAAAGAGATTTAATCCTTTCTGCTGACATAACTAACAAAATTCACAGTATGAAATATACTGAAGCTGCTTCGTCTGGTTTCCTGCCAACTTCTCAATGTCCAGGAAAGTCAGCAAGAATTTGTCAGGTAAACAGTAACTCTGTGCAAACTCACGTCTACCTGATAGAAGGGTATATTCACCAATCACCACAGTCTCTACATTTTGCCAATATTTTCCACCAAATTCACTGATTTGATTGATTAAAACTCCTGAAAGGAAAGAAACACTAAAGTGAATTTTTTTATACCAACTGAAAACACGAATAACCTGAAAAATAAACTAAATAATGTCAAAATAATGTCAAAATAATGTCTGAAATAAACAGCTTCTATATTTCCGTGGTCAGGAACTTCCCGTTATCCTCATGTCCTGCTTCACCGCGTGACTCATGTTCCAGTTCATTACCACGGACACAGTCAACAGTTGTTTTAATCAAGTCGTGTGCAGCTCTTCTCACCTCCCCTCCAATGGTTATATGAGGGCGCAGTCAGCGTGAGGGCGGCTGTAAACCACCGCCCCAGCCAATCAGGGCCCCCATTAGTCCTTACGGTGCCTTCACGCACCCATTTCTCCCAATCAGCCACATTTGTCCACACATTGGGCTTGAGTTTGACTGTGAAATTTGTCCGGCCCTTGCTGGTTTGGACCACACAAACAAGACAAATAAACGGGTCTCTGGGCCTCACGGTGGATTCTGTGTGACGGTACGTGGCGGAGATGCTGTTAATGAAGTGTTTTTTTTTATCAGGTGTAAGCAAAAGAGAAATCTCTCCGGTAGTCCGGTAAGACGCCGGCGCAGCCACAAGTTCAACCGAGGGAAAAGAGCTGTCAGCGTGATTTATGCCTCAGCCCCTGACTTTGACATGGCCTGTCCTAAATGGGCCCATTTAAAGCGGAGATAATGAGTAAACCCCGGCATTTTTTTTTGTTTGGCCTCAAAAGACACAGTCAAAAAAAGGGAAAGAAAACAAAAGAGTGCGGATTGAATGGCTTGCCCCCCCCCCCGAGCCCATCCTTCACCTCTGCATTGAGCTCCTGCTAACATCCCTGACAAAGGGGAAGTGTCCCTGCCACCTGAGGAAAGACAGGTCACATGATCAGCCGTGGGGGGAGATCTAGTTCTAGATTCAGAGAAAGAGGGGGGGGTCTTCCTCTCTCTCTCTCTCTTAGGATTCCCAGATGATTGCCACAGCTTTGTCTTTCGCTGACTCAGCAGAGGCCGAACACGTGATGACTGTTCGAGGCCGCCAAGAGCTACAAGAGGATCCCCTCAACTTAAAACTGCTCCTCTGATCGACCCAGCTAGCCCACGAGGATCACTTCCATATATTACGTAACGTGTCAGATTAAGGTTCAGACACAATTAAAAGCGACAAACTGAGAGTATCAGGTGGGGAGGAAGTGCAGCGGGCCCGAGGTGCCACTTAACACGTCACACTCTTATAACAAGAAAACAATCCCGCAGCACAACTGTCAAAAAAGCAAAACAACACACCGAAATGGCGACCATGTGAAAATTCCCGCAAACAGGACGCCCTTCGCTGCTCGTTCCATACGGGCCCACGTGACGCCAAGGGTGTGAGGGCTCGCACCCTTGTTTACTGTCCGGGTGGCAGTCCACGGCTCTAATTTCCTTATAAAAGCCCCACGGCCTTCTTCGAGACCTTCCCTCCTCCCTCGGATCGGGACTCCCTGCTGGGCCCTGAAGTGCAAATCGGCGCTAGTGAAGATAGCAGATGAGCTAAGGCCATTCATGGGTTTCCAGTAGAGGCCACACAAACAAAGGCAAACATTCCAGTTGAATGCCATTGCTGAAGTCGGGAGAGAAAGAGTGGGAGAAAGACACCAGTGCAAGGCTCAGTGGAGATAATGGCCTGAGGCTGTGTGTGTGTGCGCGTGTCCTTGCGTGCGTGTGTGTGTATGTGTGTGTGTGTGTTCTAGGGGATTATCTGTGGAACTATAAAGTGGGGTGAACCAGGGTTTAAGGCCCGGTGTGACCAGAGGCATCGGGGGCAGGGTGCGGGGCTTGAGGAGGGGCGGACAAAAGGAGCATTTGGGCAGATGAAGAAGCCATCATCATTAACCCACTGGAAGTTTACTGTCCAGTTATAAAACTCATTTCAAAATGAAGGGCTAGGTGGTGCGTGTGAAAGCAGAGCAGCGCTGGGAAGGCCCGCGAGGGGCTGGAGGGGTGGTGCAGGGACTCATTGAGTCACTGTAGAGCTAATCCATTAGGGGACAAGCAGCCTTTGTGTTAACACTCAGTTGATTGGAACGGTGACCTTGCCACACACTTTGGCCCGGCGGATGAGTTTAAGGGCAAGGCATTTAACCTTAAACCGAATCTGAGCCGCGGACAAAGGCCAGCGTGGTTTTAGTGGCAGAGGTCCACAGAGCAGATAACTGATGCAGCACAAATGAAAATCAAACCTCGTTAAACGCAGCTCTGACCCGAGTGACACCACAGACTATAAATATTGGTTAACAACATAATTAGAAATATCCTAAATAACATGTCAAAGGTAAAAGCTTGAACATTCTCCCAAAATTGCCGAGAGTCAATTGATAATTCTTTTTTTTTTAAGGTTGTTTGCTGTAATTATTCAGTTCTTAATGATAGAACGACTATTTTTCTTTTTAAGACTTAAAGTTTTTTATTACTTATATTCTGACATTTTGACTCAAGGATTTATTGTTGAACCAAAACACTAAGTTGGTGTTTGTTAAATCATGTAAATATCCGTCCTATACATACAGAATAATGTGTTTGTGATATTTATGTTGTACAGTAAGTTTGAAGTATCTATTTTTAAAAGATGTCTTTGGTTCAAGCGTTAAGTTCCATTAAATAAAAAAATAAAAAAATGTAAAGTATTTTTATCATGCAAAACCACAGTTGCCGACAAGACAGGTCCCAACAATGCCATTGGACATGGCTAGAAGCTACAAAAGGTTTTGTTTCCTCATGTGTATTGTTAACTAATGATATACTAATGAGTTAGCTATTACCCATGCTCTAAGTAGGGTTGTAGAAATTGAAAATACACTTTTCCCTCAATTTCATCCTTTGCAAACTTGAAAGCCAAATAAAGGCTCACGCTTTTACTTTGGGCGTCTGTGCCATAAATCACACGACCAATATTTTCAACTTAAAACATTAAAAAACTTCACATAGCATCATTTCATCTCCAGAAAAGACCAAACGATGTGAGCCGCGTTCGGAGGGATCTGCTCTCATGACTCCTAACCCTGATGGAACAAGTGAATGAACGTGAAGGATGAGTCACAGTTTACAGCTCTGTTCATGACTGTGTAATAAAATGGAAGCTCTGTCAGTCAACCCAATCTGCATTTTACAACGCGACCGGGTTGAACACCAGTTCAACCCCGAGTCGGAACAACAGGGAGAGACACAGGACCCTAATGCATTTATGGACTTATTCAGGGGGAGCGATATTGAATAAGACAACAATGAGTTCTATTTCATACAGTAAAACTGTCAGCGGCAGCGGTCAAACGCTGGTCAATGGTAAAGGGCAAGAGGAGGTAAGGGAAACTGAGATCTTCTAAAAAAAATGTAGATTGAAGGATTTTTGTCTGCAAATGCAAAAATCATGTTTGACCTTAAATTCGACACACTCAAAATACAATGGCCCCTAAACATCAGGATCCATGCATTACTGTTGATATGATCTGATGCTGCACCGAAATATTTTTGGATGTTTTTGCGTAATCCTGCAAACAAACAAACGCACTAACCTCCTTTGCAAAGAGCATGAACCAGTTCCCTGACTGTATCCTACTCGAAGCAAGAAAGTGATTCCTCCATCACCACAGCTTGTAACATCTGGTCCACACCTAATGGCTCATCCCAGAGCAGATCTTTGATGATGGTTGACCAGGCCTTGTCCTGGCCATAAACTGTTGTTTAGACAGCCCTATTTGTTATGGGGTGTAAAAGGAGATCCATGGTTCATGTTGAGAGGGGCAGCACTATCAAAACATCGGCTCTTATCAGATGACACGACCCGCACAGGGGTCAGGTTCTGTTTCTAGGAGCCTGAGCTGCACTGCAACATGCATCCACATCATATCTCAGTCAGACGGGGGGGGGGGGGGGGATTCCAATGAGGATTTGACCACCAATGACAAAATAAATACTCATGCATCGCTTGGTATTGTTTTATGTTTTTCTATAGCATCAAACATTAACCAAAACATTAAATATGTGTGATGAAATAATCTTAACTCAAGATCCACTGATTTGATTTTTCGGCATCAGCCTTTTTTGTGTACTTACTCTTGATCAGTAAATAGAAGTGGCCCTAAACTAAATAACTACAAATTATCAAGTAAACTGTTATTTCTCTAAATATCTAATTTCAAGTTTTAAACTTATAATTCATTTCATTCAATATATATGCTGCATTAAATGTTTGCATGGAGGCCATAAAGGTCATAACAAATTTTTTAAATAAAACTAATGTATTACTTATTGACCTAACTATGGATTTAATGCCAGATTTCAGAATGAGAGCAGTTTTAATATTCTTTTGATGCTATAGCAACTCTGTAGCTATAAAAAAACGTATGACTATAAAATCAATAGTCAGATACTTTAATGATCCAAGAATTATGCAATTGAATGATGGATAGAAAAAGGTATATTCAAGTATGGAAGATAAAATGTATGTAACAATAAATAGTCAAACAAAACCAAGTTTATCCTTCCACTATTAAGGATGCACTGGTCTTCTCCTATTAGTGTTTTAATTAGATAATTAAGAAAGTAATTAGCACATGAATGGATAAAAAGAGTCGTCGTATAGGTTGCAGCTCTATACCCGGCTTTACTAATTCTAAACGTCTGAGACAAGTTGGAGATTAAGACATCCATTGTCTGTGTTTAAGGATCCTCACTAAGCATTGTAGATGTGTTAAGCTTTTGTCGTGTATTCGTTAGACTAAAACATGTTGGTATTTGCTTAAAACACATAATGACAGGTTAACATTTATGATACCTATCTTCTGGACTCTTAGACATTTTTGGAGAGTCCTCCAGATGTTTATCTTGTTTGCTCTCTACCTTTTTGGGATGACCTTTGACCTAGGGAGTTGTCTTGACCAGCTGGTGGATGGAATGAATTTGACTAATGTGTCTTCATGTTCGGACACAAAAACTTGCCCTTATTTAGTTAAACATTCCATAGGGGACGTCATTTACCTGAAGTCAAGGGCAGAACCAATGTCCCTATATAACTGTGTGTAAAACCCTGCACGTCAGATTTTCACCATTTGGCTGTGTGATGTCTCCGGGTTTCTAGATGCCCGTCCTGACCTGTGAAACTTCTGTGTAATAAACTTTGTTATACTGAAGGTACTATAGGTCCTCGGAGTCCTTTCTTCATCATCAACAACTTCTACAACATCATCGACCTCTCGGCTACATAGAATACACGATACTTTAAAAGAGAAGTAACGTAGATTAAAGTCGCTGACACAATGGGAAGGATCCAGTCGACAGTCTTCCCCCGGAAAGATCCGACCTCTGCCACACTAACTTAATTGAGCCATGCAGGAGGACTGAGTGCTCATGGAGGGGACATAAGAAAGGGGTCTGTTGTGTTTATCAGGCATCCAGAGAGGGACCCACCTTTCACAATGGGACCCCTCCTTTCTTTTCCTCCCTGAAAAAAAAGTCCCGGCCACCTTGAATCCATTTGAGTGACGCGGTGACAAAGAGGCTCCTTAATGTCCTGACGACAGAGCCTCCTCCCCTTTTATCTCCAAACTTCCTCACTGGGCGATCAACTGTATCCATCATGCCCTTCTTCCTGACCCCAGGCGGCACTGCTGCGTCAACTTCAACCCCACCCCCGGTATCCCCCCCCCCCCCCTCTCACTCTCCGGCCACAGCTCCTCCGTCAACCCCCCGACGTCCCCATTAATAAGCACCGGGTTGCCCACGGTGACAGGACCCACACTTAATTCCCATCAGTCCCCCTTACTGCAGCAGGAGCCTGGGCATCAGCAGGACTCTTTTTTTTTTTTTGTCTTAACGGGACAATGGAAGCAGAGTCGAGCTTTGTCGTGGGCTTGACCCCCACACACAAACCTTGCCGATGACAGTAAACCTATTCAGGACCGGTGCCACTTCATCCCGCTCTGATCCCTGCGAGAGATGGATACTGAACCCACTGGCAGATGTGACAGGAAAGACAGGAAGCTCGAGGCTAACATGTCAGCAACTTAGCAATATTTTCAGGCTGGAAAGTCCAAAGGAAATCGGCTGCATGTGAGCCGTATGAAAGACGCTATAGTTCTGCCAACTACAACCACAGCAAACATTTCCCCAAGGCGAAGGGGAAAAGGACAAAGTGCAGCAGCGAACTTTGGAAACCACATCGAATCGTCAAAGACAGAGCAAAGCAAAGATAGAGAACAGACAAACATGTCGTCTGTTGTTGTGTAGTCCCAGATTTTTGGTCTTTTTAAGTTATGACTGTCAGACTAGATGATAAAATAAGTTATATGGGATTAATTCTCTATATGCATTTGTTTTTCACAGGGTTTAACCTGATCCAGGCCACACAACAATGATAGTTATCATCACTTCCATACATGGTTATTAGCATTGAGCTGTTAAAATACATTGTATAATTTGGTATTTCATAAAATGCACTGGGATCAGTACTAGCTATTAGCCAGTAATTTTAAAATCTGTAAAGAGTTCTGCATTTTCTAGTCGTTCTTTTTATTTATAGTCTGTTGTGAGAGAGAGAGAGAGAGAGAGAGAGAGAGAATGACCTCCCCTGCCACAGAGGAACGCTGAGTCCTCGCAGCGCAGGGCTGGGTCTTGGTCACCGTAGCCTTGGACAAGCTGTGACAGCGTATGGAAAAGCCTTCTGCTACAGACAGCACTCTCCCCCACAAACCCTGGCTGGCAACATCAACACACTGTGACCTTGTGTTTCGATGTGCGCGCACGTGTGTTTGTGTGTTTGTGTGTGTGTGTGTCTGTGTGTGTGTGTGCAGGGAGGGAGATTTGGGACAATACATGTGGGCAAAAGCTAACGATGCTGTCACAGAACTCTGGCTGTGAGCCTGAGTGTTTCCAGCTGTTGTTTGCACATGTCCCGTCTACCGCTGACCGTTCAAACTTTTCGTGGCTTCTAAAAAACTGATGTGTTACCTATAAATATAAAAGTGCAATAAAGACAAAGTGATTATCAATTAAACAGCTGATTTGTAAGAAGAGTGACAATCCAAAACTTATAGATGATTTTACTTAATCAATTATTGGTTCGTCGATACTGTTGATATCAATAAAGTTATTAAATCTAGACACTGTTATGAACTCATATTACAATCAACCACTATGCGACAAGTCAAACATTTTCTGAAACTCATCAGTTTCCCTGTTTATTGTGTCTGACAGCGGCCTCATGCATATTAGATGTGGCCTGTAATCAAAAGCAGAGCACTTATGAAAATATTCAGTTGTTTCTGATGTCCACATCGATAAAAAAAAAAACAAAAAAAAACAATGAACATAAACCCCCCCAAAAAAAACCATTAACTTCCCTGCAGACCAGGGTAACATGATCTCTCCCGTGTCGCGGCACACACTGTACTCTTTAAAAAGAACACCTAAGCTGCATTCAGTGATTTCTGGCTGCAGGTACTGTTCCACTGGGGTTTGGCATCTGTGCACAGGGGGAAGGGAATACAGAGGTGCAGTCCGTGAGAACACACTGTTCCACAGCAGCGCCGTGCAAGGAGGAATTCTCGGCTCAGTGCTTTCCAGGTTTCAATGGCAAGAATGATGATATATTATTACTAAGTGCTCTCCACAGAGCCGCCCGCATACTTTGCTCTTCATGAGCTAGCGTCGGTGTAGTGGAGCCCACGGAAAATAAGAGAAAACGAAGGAGGAACGGTGCAGATGTGAGTTCCTCATGCCTCCGTCCTGCTGGGATGTGATGAGCGAGGCGAGGTTACCCAGGTGTCAGGGTTATTGACCTCTTTTGTTTATTGCGGCTGCAATTGAAAGCGTTCAACTGGAGGAGCACAGGACTGAAACTCCTCCTTCACCTTGACATGCCACCACTCCCCCCCCCCTTCCACACACACACACGCGCGTGCGGTTAACAGTGACCCTTTGACTTCGCTTCGGACACGCTTCCTGATGGACGACTTGGGGGCACGTACAGATAAGTTCCATTCATGTCTACCAGGGAGCTATTTCAACTTTGATCTGGGGGTGAGGGGCACAGAGACATAAGGGCAATGGAGGAAGTTTGGGAAACGCTGAATATTTGTATGCGTCTTTTATTTCGACCTTTTTACAAAAATATTCCGTAAGAGGGCCATAAAAAAAAAAGGTTCCATGAATAGGAAGAAGTATTATTTAAGTTGTAGAGACTGGGGGCTAAAACAAACTGGGGACCGGGTCAACCAGGAGATTCAGTGGTGACGGATAAGAACCTGTCCTGCATGTCACAATCAGTGATAACTAACAGGACAACAGGAAGTGCCATCTACTTAGGGTCACGTTCCACTCATGCATAACACCCACACACACACACCAACACACCCACACTGACACGGACACACACACACACACAATTAGCACCAGGAGCCTCCCTTGTAACAAAAGAGCAGGATGTTTAGGCCAGTCTTTTTGGCTGTACAGCGAGTCCTACTTTCCTGGCTGTCAGTTACATCCATCCATCACTTAAAGACACATTCTAGGACTGTGAGAAAGCTACATGTATTTCTTTATTTTTGTTTTTGCTTAGAATGTCATTCAACCTTTCCCTCACTTCACTGTGAGTCGGCCGTAAACGCTGAGGCTCAAGACATCTAGCCAGGGGGAATTTGTTTCCACAGACAATACTCAACGATAAACACACAGCACTACAATTCCATATCAATAACAACTTAAGTTTACTTTCACTGGGTTGTCACTGTTTTGTGATGGAAGGACACGATACAAGATGTTTGCTCACTGATCAAACTGAGTTTTTGAAAACACTGCAGCTGCCAGGACGTGACAAAGAGGAAACAACGTTCCAAAGTATTTCCTCAGCTTTTAATCACTTTTTTGATTTCATGTGTCTAATAATTTATTGGTGTAGCTATTATTGTATTTAATCAGATTTTACTCCTTTGTTTTTTCTTATCTTTACACTTTCCCGACTTCCATGGTAGCTCGTGCTTTGTGCTGCACATTGTGCTTCAACGTGGAATGAAATGTGCCACACAAATAAAGCTTGTGTGCCTGTCCTGCCTTACGGAACAATAGCAGCACTGCAACTGCTAATTATTGTCATTTTCCATTAATCTACTGATTTGTAAATTAAGTATTCCGTTAATAAAATGACTGAAAACTGTGTAAGTGTGTGTCACATGCTCTCAGAGCCTGAGCTGCCTCGTTCTGTGCAGGAAACCCATCCTCTTTAATATTTAATTGATTGACAGTTTTCACCTCTAAACAACATTGCAAACACACATCACAACAAGATCAGTGTCCAAATAGAACTAAATCTAAACATGAGATGTTTGCATATAAACAGCCTCTTGTCACTGTCCAGTGTAAAGAAACAATATCCTCAAGCCCTGGTCATTGTTTGTGTGCACATTTGCCACAATCAAATAAAATGTAACATCCACTTCCTGCAGGTGAAACTAAGATGTAACAGCTGATGGTGGAAGGCTTTGAGGAGGAAGCCCCTCCCCCAGCAGAGGGATCAATGCACATAAATGCAAGAGGTCACAGACCTTTGACATCTCCTTTCAGCCGGGGGAGGGGCGGGGCCCTTTGTGAGAATGGCTTTAATGATCCAATTGCCGACTGTGTCATACACACTCATACAGTAGATACAGGTGGACTCGGGTTTTGCTCTGGGTCGACGGCATCGCCCCGCGTCCCGCTCACCGTCTGCATCCAGCTGCCTCGCTTCGCTCCTCATCACTCCCACATCTGTTTTAACCTCTTCTCCCATCTCTTCCCCTCCTCAGCCTCCTCCCTTCTCCTGCTCTCCTTTCATGCTGCATGTTTGAGGAGAGATGTGGTCACTCCAAAGGCCAGGCCGGAGAACACCACCATTTTCTAAGGTACTCCGATGAATGGGTTTCTATGGAAACTGACCAAACCGTTCAATTACAGCAAACAATGCAACTACGGCTCCTCCATAATCGAAACATTAATTAACTGTATTCCTTTACTTGCAACATCCCACGCTGACCGTGCCATTACAGTCGGTGAATATTTTCCTCCCATTTATTTGGACTGGGATTCGAGCAGTGAACGTGGTGTTCCCGGAATTCTTGGCCCTCAATAAAAAGGACAGGTTAAAAGTTTAAAGGCATCCATGCGGAACACCCTCTGGCTTTATACGCACAGGGACGATCTTTTAAACATTAATTAACATCTGATATGTAATGACAGACCTCGCTGTGGGAATAAGCTATTTGTGTCTGTCCTACTCTGATTCTATTACTTACCAGAATGGTTCTCACAGCCGACAGTGGTACTGCTAATGAAAAACAAATGCTGCTAAGAATCACGAAATAGGAATTGAAATAATTGAATCTGTGATTTCTATCTGTTTGATTTGTGTTTGAGATAAAAAAATAATTTAATCCTGCTTCGTATGAAAGTGGATCAGTGGCTACATTAACTCAAGTACCAGCTCAATTGTAATCCTCCTGTACTCACTATGGCTTTACTCAAGTTTTTCCATTTCACGCCTCTTTATATTTCTTTTCATTAGGGAATAATTCACTTTTTTATGAAATGTCATTGGAGTTGGCTGTTTATGTATAAAACGTATGAGCTACCCTGTTATCTGGAGAAAGCCTGGGAGAAAATAAAAAAATAAAATGTATATGTAATAGTTCTTTCAGCTGTTTTCATTTGGAATTTAATTTAATTTGTGTGTTTTTTTCCTCCTTGTTCCACATGTTTTGTATTTGTATTACAAGATAGAAGATGTATGAGTCTGTAAATCAAAGGCATTTTGTAATCGCAAGAATGATGGGTCGAATACACTGAGAGGACAAACAAAAAATATATATTTATATATCATTCACTTTGCAGAATATATTTTTCACAGAAATATTATCTACATATAAAACATGATGCGTAACAGATTAAATCAACCAGTAATATATACAACTGTTAGAATTTGCATCACTTCCAAGAGCTGTAGCGGAGACATTAATGCAGATGTGATATTAATCAAACAATGAAACGAGTATATAATAAAACCAAAACAGGCACAGAGACCATGTTTAACATAATGAATACACAGTATTGTTATGTATTTTATGATATTTTTAAAGATTTGAACCCTTCTTCCTTCATGTGCCATTTGATTAGCTGTGTTTTAATGACATGGATCGTAAACATGGGGCATAATCAGGGACATTTTGAAAAGAGGCTCCGACTGCTGGCTCAGCAGTTTGGTGAATGACGGCTGTTTTGAGGACCACCTGTCTTCTGGGTCCTGTCACCTCCCAGTCAAAAACCAGAGTTTCAAACAAAAGCACTGATCTCTTCTCTAGTTGGGATTTTGTTCCTTTGACCATCTGCAACCTGGATCAGAAAAGCCCACAATCCCTGTGAGGGACCATTGAAAGGATCAAGAGAAGCATCTGCCTGCACTGCTGACTCGTTCAGAGCGGTGATGTGCTAATGATCCAAACCCGTAATTCCCAATGATCTGAGATTTTGTCTCGTGGATCAATCTTTTTTAATGAAATGTTTCTGGATCTGGCTGAGGCCACAGCAAAAAGTGAAACCCCTGAGCAACTGACTGGATTGGTAATCAATGGCGACGTAAACCCTTTTGTTATGACACTGAACCCAAGTTAAGAGCAATCTATCACACACTGGTCATAACATAATAAGATTAATGATCAAATTAACACACATCCTATAGAGGAAGCCCCCAAACGTCCTTTATGTCATTATAATGATAAACGTTCTCAAAATAATGGCACAATACCTCAAAATAAAGACTTAGTATCTGAAAATAATGACATAATATCTAAAATGAATGACTTCATGCCTCAAAATAATGACTTAGTATCTTAAAAGACAGAGTTAATATCTCCAAATAATGGAGTAGGATTAAAAAAAATACTTAATATCTAAAAGTAATGACTTAGGTAGATTTACTACCTTTTTCCCTTTAACCTTAACCCTATCTTTTTTTTTTTGGAACTGGCTCAAACCGGCTGCTACATTTTCTAAATAAAGAAATAAACATATGATGCAAAAACTGGAGCCCTGGTGTGCTCCAAATTACAGTGAGCCAAGAATGAGAGAGAAATAAATGAATCTGTTACCCTGGTGACAATCACTTTAAGTACAAATGGTTATGAAACCGTCATCTGTCCACAGCGTGGCCCAGCTTTTTATAAGAGAAATGTCACGGTGCATGTTTTTTTAGGAGAATCTCTGAGCCTATAAGAGCCGGTCTTTATCAAAATCAAACAACTGTGAATGAGAGCTGGGACCAAAAAATAGAGGAGGCTCCATTATCATAACAGGATAGAAGGTTTATGAAATGTATTTTGAGAGTTGAAGAGACTTGTTGTGAAATGGGTCACAAAAAACTGCGTGTGTTTCCAAGCGAGGAGAGAACTTGATGTTTTTATTCCTCATTAATGACATATGGCATTTTTGTTTGAAGCAAGCTGTATCCAAACTGTTTCCTACTCAAATTCCAATCACATGCATCACTCCTGCTGCTACTAAAAAAAAGAAGATGCTGCTGAAATTGCACACACAAATTCCCAGCACTAAAGCCTGAGGCCTTCACAAAGCAACATGGGAGAGAGACATCTCCTTAAGGCTAAGGAGCCAAACCTGTCCGAGCACAGGAGTGGTGTCACGGGGGCCTTACTTATCTCCTCCCAGATTAAGTCCCAATTGTTTGCTGGGAACAAAGACAGCCAATGAGGAAATCAGCCCCCCCCACGGCCAGATGGTCAGCGTCCAGAGCCCCCTGACCCCTCCAGCCCTTGCCCTCTCTGTCATTGGCTGCTCGTGCTCTAAGGGCGAGACAGGCCACCCAGCGACCTGGCGACACACGCTGCTCGTACACTGGGCACACTTACAAGATACTACCTGGCTGAATTTGAGGAATGCAGAAAACTAGCATGGCTGTCTGATATAATGACAGTACAGTCAAATGTAAACAATTGAGATAGAAGGTAGTATTTCTAATTATGTGCCAATTCTGTAGCTGGAGATTGTACAACAGAAACTGGGGAGACCAGAAAAAGCAGGATTTAAATGCTGAGTTCAGAAAGTACAGCATGACCGGGAGTGATGTTGACATATGAAGGCCCAGTTTGCATCTGTCAAAATCAACATCTCCTCTCTCTTGTCCTTTGTGCATGCAACTGTCATCGGCTCTAGTGACACTTTGGAGGAGGGGGGCTGGGGGTTGTGGAGGAGGCGTGCAACGCAACCTTTGGGACATCAAACATGGAAGAATGGAAAGATAAGACGTTGTCAAGGCGGACCGGTTTTGCCTGTTATTACAATGACAAACCACCAAAGACATCTCCTGGCCGGGCTTATCTGATCTCTGCCTATCTGAGAGCTGCTGAAGCCTGTTTCAACACAGAGCCTTGGGCAGTTGTAACAGAATTCAACAGACAAACGTGTAAACTCACGGCCCTGTCCAAGATTGATATCCTTTGTACCTGACATGAGTTTGTTAACAATGATTCATCAGCGGGAGGGACATGTTCAGGATTGAAGGCAGAACAGGATATTTGAAGAAATCATAAATAAACAGGTTGTGTGCTCATGAAGAAAAAAGTGTGAGCAGACTTATTTCACTGCCACGGCTTTAGAAAGGCCACACTGACATATGTCACTGCAAAATGTGTTCATTAAAACACAAATTAGGCAAATATATGTAGGTCTGTCACACACATTTGCAGCAGACCACCATGGCATAAAACAAGGCTCGTTTATTTAGGCAGATAAATAACAAAAACTGTTTTAAATTGCATTTTTGTTGACTTTGCATGCAATAAATTACCAAATCACCTCATGTCACATTTAAACCTCCCTTTCAAAATAAAAGTACATTCATCGAGGCATCCCTTGAGGATGAAATAAACTTGTGGAGTTGAACGTCTTGGTCATGGCGGAGCTACAGGCTGGAGTGAGACCGTCACCCACGGAGAGTCAACGACAGACAGCTTATCACAATGACCCAGGCTCCTCAACGTGACATGAGAGAACGAAGGGGTGTTCGGGGGGAGAAGGTGAAGAAGGAGCAGCCTCACGCGCGCCTACCTTTATCCGGACTGAAACGCGCCTTTAAGCCATGTCCATGTTGGATGTCGAGCCCAGCTCCGTGCACCGCCGCCTCCTCGGGCTCTGTGTCGGTTCTGTGTCCGAGCTCCGTGCGCTCCACTCCGCCACAGCTGACTTGCGCACGGCGAGGGAGCCGCCAACTGACGTCAGGGACTTACTGCACGTACAGTCCAGTCTGATGTGATGGGAGGAGAGAGGAGACAATTCATAAACACATCCAAATATCCCATAGGGGCCTGGGTCACCAGCTAAATATCAAATCATCCAAATAGAAGTTTAAGAGTAAACTGGAGAGAACACACGTGTTATAGTTCACTGAGCCCCCGCCCCCCCCCCCCCCCCCGTGTAACTGTATACACTCTGATGGTTAAGATAAGATCAACAGGCAGAGTCACAATGAGAGGGGTCAATGGACAGACCACTGCTACAAATAAAGGATCAATTACTGATTCACGGATGTCAAGAGCAAAAATATAAATATTAGAAATTAGATTAACTAACAAATGGTGAATGTAAACTGCAAGAATAAATAGGAAAATACATTGTATTGTAATAACTTGAATGATACATACGTACATACATACATACATACATACATACATACATACATACATACATACATACATACAATGCTCACGTTTATAAAAACTACAGTCAGTATACATACATTCGTAAAAAACACAAATGTACATAGAATGTCCAAATACTATATAGTGCATATAAGCATGTATGAATAGGCTACGTTAAACTGTGTCATTAAAGCAGCTCTGGGTTTTTAATCATACAGTCATTGGGAGATCACCCCCCTCTATTGGTAGAAATACTGAATTGATGCACTGATTCAACAGGTTATAATGTTAATTGAGTTGAGTAAAGAAAGGGTTTCACTGAGGTTCACACTCAATCACCAGATAACGTTGTTCAAAGCACATTTTTATCTAAAGACTATTATTTGTGGAAATATAAATTGATAGTGACCAACCCATTTCACAAATGAAAGAAAGACTAAAGGTGATGAAAGTAATGAGCACACAATGTCGCTTTGACAAATTAATCACTTCATCTTCTACAGTTTTTGGTTTGCAGGCTTTTGAGTTTGCATATTAAAACTAACAATTGAAATCAAAACAACCCGCAGCGACTGTTGTGGGTAATAATTTACGTCGCACAAACTGGCCGGAGGAAAGAACAGATTACACAAAAATGTATTAAAACTAATAATATGCATACATCAGTTGGAATTGATGATATAAATACTGAGCTGGGACTTTGAAACCGAAGGTGCCTAGATAAACGATGCACTGAAATGGGATTTATTGATACTGACAGTTGCACAAATGAACGATGGGGTGTGAAAATCAGTAATGTTTGCCATTGGGGCAACACATGGATGTGTGTCGTGAGCTGTGGAGCTGTTGATGAGGAAGCTCATGCAGGGTTTGTGACTGCTCTATTGGAAAATACTGCGTGATCACATGGGCCAGTATGTGGAAGGCAGAGCGTCCTGGTCCTGAATGTTCTCTGAAGTATAACCTTCTGTTTGCAGCTGTAACCTTGAAAGAAGCGTCTGGGAACGTTCTGTGACAGTTACCCAAACACCACGACCACTGCAACCATCAGCAAAATAAAATATGAATCACATAGAGAGAAACTGAAGCAGGTGACAGCAGGTTCAGTAAACATTTTAGCATAGAGGCATTATTGTCAAGATCACAGCCCTTGTTCAAGTTCCTGAGCATATGCAAGACTGCCCTCTGTTGGTTGACATGGTGAACAGACAGACACAATAATGTCAGTTCTTTTTTAAACAGTGACTGAGGATGATCAAAGTCTCTTGAAAGGCCTTGCGGTCAGAACGTTGTATTAAAAATGATTGCATTAGAGGTAGTTGTAACACTCATATTTAAATACAAAGATGTGTTCATGGCATATGTTCTAAAAATGCATTTAAAACAAAGATACGTATTATCTATATCTTTTGGAAATCATAGTCAAAAAACTCGACATGCATGTGTCCAGTTGCTGTTCTCCAGGGAGCAAATGACAGCAAGTCCCAAGCATTTCCTGTTCTTCATTTGTTCATTGTCAGAACTGCATGTGTGATCACATGAGAGAAATATCTTATAGGCAGATTTAAAAGTTGAGTTAAGACGAGCGTTTCACTCCCGAAGCTCATTGAAAAGGAAATAAAACAAAGGAAAAGAACCAACTGTGGCCTATTAAGGTATAAATCTATGTGACCCGAGGATGAACCTTTAACTGCCGTATAAGGTAGAAGAGGGGGTGAATGAAGCCTAATAAAAACTCCTTGTCTCCTACAGTCCTTGATTGATAAAGCAGGGGCTCAAGTGAGTTGCAGTGACCTCAGTAGTGCTGGTGTTAAACCTCAAACATGTCACCACTAAGTATTTGAATACTGAATATGATTTGATTCTAATCTACTTTAAATAAAAGTCAACGCAGGCTATAGGATATGGACAGCAACCATCGGATTAGCCAATACACATACTATGAAATTATCAGTAGGAATATTATGAGTTTCCCAGAGACAATTTTTATAGATCTGGCTTTAGTCGGATGCATATTTTTCCCCGGTTAAAAGTTGGTTGAGGAATGTTAAAGGTTAAATGGTCCTGTAACCTGGTGTCATGATTGATCACTGGGAACTCAACCAAGGATGTTAAATATCAAAGCACTAAATGAAAACACAGGCCCACTGAGGCCTTCTACGTGTCACTGATGACCATCTGACCTTTTCTGGTAACTCACAGAAGACAGCTGTCCTCTGGGGTGATGCAGGGAACAGCACGGCTGCAAGTACACCCCAGCAAAAGGTTAAATTGAATGGAATGGAATGGAATAGAATACTGGTCCTGTACCCAATCATGAACAGTACCAGTAGAATAACCAAGATAACTAATATCTATATCAATAATTTTCATGAATATTATAGATTACAGTGTGATATCTAATCATGACCATCATTAACTACCAGACTACGGAAGAATATATTACTAATGGTCAAAAAAACAATAACATCAGTAATGAATAGTAAAATGTCTATTTAATGATCTTATAGTAAAATGTTGTCGAGGACTCAAAGCAGAATATAAAAGATTACCTCATAAAACTATAATTGTATTGAGGTTTATTGTTATTAGAAAAGCTGAAAGAACAGACCAGGTTATTTTATGAAATCATATTTACCTATTACTAAGGTATAGTTGAATGGAATAGAAATTTAATAACATTATAATTGATATTATCGGAGACTGATTATGGTGATATATGATATATTAGTAAGTCTTAAATATAAATAGTTGTCATCTCTTCTAGTTGAGCTGTAACATTTGATCAGTGCAGTGAGATGTTCCTCATACTCAGTCTGTAGATCTTCCTCATACTCAGTCCGTGGTTCCTCCTCCTTCAGCCGCTGAGCTCGGAGAATGCGGCTCCACGCGGAGCATGCGCACTGCGCGACATTTTCAAGTCGCTTCTCCGGGGTGTTTGAACAGGAAGGCGGACATGTTGGTCGGGCTGTGGGAGAAAATCGGGCACCGTCTGCTGTTTTTTTTTTCTCTTCTCCGAAAAAAATCTGAACCTGACCTGTGAGTCTTCGATCTGAGGGACCGAGCAGCTCGGAGGGGAACCAGCCGACCGCCGGTGACAGTGCCCGGGAAGCAGCGGGGGGACCGCCGTCTAAACGCCGTTACGAGCCCTCGGTTAGACTGATTGAAATTTGGAAGAAGCAGAAGTTTTTTCCCCCGCAGCACTTCTACTTTTGAGCTGTCAGATTCGACCGTGTGCAGCGGCCTGGCTCCGGGATGGGAACCGGCCCGGACTGACACAGACGCCGCTCCTGGGGAGGGACGACTAACTTTTTAACTGGCTTTTGTTTGGATGCACCAACATTTTAAGCTCTTATCCCCGGTGGCATCCTGCGGAGGCTGACTAATCTGTCGCCGCGTTTATCGTTTTGCTTCTGAAATTGTTTTGTCACTCATACCGGAGTGGGGGGGGGAGAGGTGGAGGAAAAACCCTCTTTCGACGCCCAACATGTGGCTTTTGTATATTCAGCGCAACCTCAAGCGTTTCATCGTGTGTGCGAGCTCCGGGAGAACAATGTATTTTCTGTGAAGCGGCGGAGCGAAGTTCACGCGAAGAAAGGAACATTTGGCTAGCTAGCTACCGCTGGCTGCTAAAGCTAGCTAGCCAGCCCTCTGCCTCGCCACCGGGCTGTGTTTGTTCGTAAGCCCCCCAGAAAACCCCGGGACTCAGTATGACAGCGAAAAAGTCTGCCGGGGACAGTATGGAGGCTCGATTCGAAAAAATCGATGCCATGTTGAAGGACCCCAAGTCGGAAATAAACACGGATTGTCTTCTGGTAAGTTTGTAGCTTGCTAGCCGGCTAGGTAGCTAGCGAGTCAGCCATTCGGGGTCAGTCTACTCCTTGGTGCAGAGATTCTTTCCGAGACCAACAAGTCGTTGTCACTGAAGAAGTGTGTAGACTCCCAACAGGCCATTTTGGCTCACATGCTTAACTCCAGCTACATGTATGTGTATATAATGTCAGGTTATAAGAACAGAACACGAGCATCACTTTGAAAACCCCATTTTTCACACAATCAGATCCACTCACAGCCATAAACAATGAAACTGTAATTGCCAGCAATGGGATTGTTATTAAACAACACTGGGCTGTCAGTCCTTGATAACCTGGCTGCACTTTAGGAGATTAACACATGTAGAAGCAGTGGTAACTGAATATGACGGACAGATGGCAACCGTGCATCCCTTCCTCACACTGACACACACACACAAACACACACTTTGGTTCAGTCCAGGTAACACAAATCGTGCCATGAAGTCTGATCAACTTCTGATCGGCTTCCCCTGCCACCCCCACACACTGATGATGGCTTGTGTCGTTACTGATGTGGCCTGCAGATATAAGGAAGTGGGTGGTTTGGTGTGTTATTATGTCTACATTTTCTTATTGAAGCCTCATTTAAAACGAAGGGCTGCCATGCCAGCCTGTTGTAGCCTGTGTCCCCCCCCCCCCCACTCCCCAGCTGCATCAGTACACCTGTTGGCTGGAGTCTGCTTCCTGTCTACAGGCGGAAGAACTCACAAGTGACTCTCCTGTCTGAGGGAGGAGGGCTGCTCCTCCTGCCACGTGCTAAAACCCTACAGCAACACCTCCATGGGTTTTATTTTACGCAGCGGCAATCCCAGGAACTGACTCACTATGGAGTGGATGCCGAGGAGAATGTTGTTGTGTCAAGTGTTTGTTGATATCATGAGCTTCTCAGCTTGGGCGACACTGCCACTGAGTGTTTTCTCAAGGATCGGGCACTAAGTGACTCATCAGAGCGGTGGCTGGCTGATGTATGGGGTGATTAAGCCAAAAGTCATAAGCGTCAATGGATGAATAGGAAATTATCTTTGGCCTTTATTTTTTACGTTTGCAGGTATGACTAAGTTTTCACCTAAAGGTCAATGCTCAGACAAGCAAGGGATGTGATCTGTGTGTACCGTAGTTTCACTGTAATTGCTGGGTGTTGTGCACATAAGGTCCTACTCCCTTGATTATTAATTCCTCTTATGCTAACTGTATGGTATGGGACATGGTAGCAGGCAAAGGGATATTGGGCTGGCAGTCTGTTTTGGGAAGGGGGCTTGTCCTAAAACCCCACCCACCCACCCACCTAATTTGGAGTGTTTGTGTTTAGCTTGCTGGAGATAGCTGTCTTTTGAAAAGCAAAAAACTTGCTTAGTCTCCATGACCTCCCATCCTGTTGCACAAAAAGGTCCAATTAAACTCACCTAAAAGTGCACACGTTCTGCATTTTTAATGGCAAAAAGCTGTGGGGACTGTTCCTGTTGGCAGCCACACACACAAGGGTGTTGTTCCTGTCCCCCCCCACCCCCCTCTCTGCAATCTCCCCCTGATCAATGAATGGAGGCCTTTTGCTGAGGCTCTCTCTGCCACCATGCAACCCCACCCACAGCTTAATAAAATTCCATGCTAATCAAATAACCTCTTGTCTTTGACTGGCCTGGAGTTCCATGTGTGTCCCAAAACCATTCTGCACGTCTGGAGAGAGTTGAGAGCAGGCAGGCATCTCTGAGGTAGCTGGGTGTGGGCTCTGCTCTCTACCCATAAACCAAAATTATGTGGACTAAAGACTCATGTTTCTGAAGGCTATGAATCAGGACATTTAACTCATAAAGCAGCCAGCATGCTTGGCTATGAGTAATAGGTTCCATCAGAATGCACAATACAACCCTTTTACTGGCCATGTTTCTGTACCTGGGTCCAGAGCTGCCAATGCTTTGTGTCTTAAGTAAAGCACTTTTGGGTTTATGCTTTTTCCCACAGATCCCCGGCCTGTGTTGTGTGACGGCGACACATGGCCTGCACCTTACCAATCAGCTCTGGGCTGGCCTAACGAGCACTGTATTCCAGCCCTGTCGCCCTTATCTGCACCCACAGAATCAATCCTGCTAGTGGAGAAGAGAGCCTTATCTGGATGGGCTGCCCCTTCTCCAATCATTGTGCTCTAGACAGGCTTCTAAGAGCCAATCTGAACAGACAGAATTCCTGACATTGTGATGTGAATGCTCACTGACATAAGGGAACTGAGCGTTGCCCATGTATGTCTTACTGTTGGCAGCCGTCAGTAACCTCCATCAAATAATTCTACCCATAGATGTGTCTGGAGTGAACATGGTGGAAATGGTGCGCCCGCGAAAACACAGAACAGAATTTCCCGGTTGCGTTTGCACTTGATCCTAATGTGGCACAGTCTGTTTATCATTTGGTAAATTAGCATGTTTGAGTTGATATGTTTGAACTTGTTTTGCAAGAGCTTTGTCTCTATTTGAGAAATATTAAGGCTTCCTGGCATAGTCTTTGTTTTTACTTTGACACTTTGGGTACATTAGTCTCTGTGTTTTGATCCCTCTTTCATCTGCTATTTGGACTGCGAATCTGTAATAAGGGTAATTACAGGAAACTGCAAGGCCAGTAAACTACATTTGTAGACTGTGATTGACTGTGTGAATGCTGCTTTTACATGTTAGGGTGTGTAGTCTTCTTATTATTGCTGAAATTGCAAAAAGGCAAAATTATTTATTACAGTTTTGAAGTTATGAGTGGAAACAACTGTGCTATTAATGCATGTTTTGTAGGTCAACACATGCCAGGCATTACCACTCAGATCAGATTTCATCACACAGTATCTGTGGTGATTGATTGAAGTTCATTGCAGCACATTACAGTGTTTGTGTTTGTAACCAAATAATGGTGCAAGTGGGATAACATGCTGTTGCTGTTGCATTTTACAGTTACGGTCATAAGAAGAAAATTTAGCTCAGTTCTCAAGAGTTTCAATATTCAAAGGAAACATCATATAACAAAACAAGAGTCTATACATGTGACTAACAGGCAGAAGGGCAGTCTTCAGTCACTACAGCCTTGAGATTGATCAATTCCTATTTGCCTTTCATATTCATATTTGGTGTACAATCAATACTCTGCCTCAGTTGAGTCCCTGCCCTTGTCTCAGTGACCTTTGCCTTTATTGGACAAGCCTTACCTGCAAGGTGCTGTCTGCAAGTATACAGCTATAGTGTGTCCCTCTGCTGGAGCGAGTTATCTCAGTCAGTCAGGAGCGTTGACTCATCATATTTTGACATCGTGCATGCAGTAGTTTTGATGTGTAAAACTGCAAAGATTTAGTAAAGTCATATCGCATAATCTCATGTAGATATATTTGGTCATTAAGTTACCATGAGATGTGAAAGTAGTATTCTTTGAAGGACCATACTCGTGGGTTTCTATGTTAAAACTTGTATAGTTGTGTACTGCATACAATTTATCTACTTTAGTCGTATGATCTTTTAATAAAGCATGCCATAAGATTTTAGGTGGATTTACTTTCCAGGGGGTTATGTCACTGCAGTCCAGTCATCTCCTCCTCTATTTGTTCTTAATGAAAATGATCATGACCTAAATGCTACGTTAAGGTTTAGCATATGTACTTATTCACTCCGCTTGTGCACAGAGACAAATTTATGATAACTGAGATAGATAACCTTTGTAATAATGCCAGGTGACACTGACTTGAAAGCTCAGTGGAATATTGGATGCACCCAACATCCCTTTCTCACAGCTACATCCTGCAAGAGTAAAAAGTAACTCTGACAAGTGCATATTCATTGTGGTGGATCATCTTCCTCGAAATGGGTTACAATCTATGTATAATCTGTAGTTAAGTGTCTTAAATATGGAGCTCCCCAAGCTTGGTTCATTGAATGACGAATAGCATCTTGAGGGGAAATGCATGTGTTTGTAGTAGCTGTCGTAGTCGGCATGTAGTTATTCCCCATTGTCCAAAAAGGTTGGGGCTGCCAGTCGTTAAACGGCTCTCCTCAGCTATTCAGCTTTGAGAACTACAATTGGCCGAGCCATTTGTAGCTCTGCGTTCCCTCAACTGACTGATTATGTGCCGGAATGCATACTAAACATGATCCAGTCTTATAATAGCTGAATGATTTTTTTTCTTTGATTCACCAATTGACCTTTCCAGTCTCCTGCCCTTTTTTCGTCTCATTTCTTAAGAGCTACAATGCCCGTTAGATTTGTCCCAATTGCAGTCGACTCTGCGACCCCTTTCCAGGGAAGATGGTAGAAGTGAGCTGGAGTCGAAGTTTTAATAAGATGCTCATTTGCTGGGGTGAGGTCATAAATCGTGGGCAGCGCAGGCAGGACAGCAAGAGTTTTTTTTTCTAAACTTGAGAAGCCTGAGCTCAGTCAGTGGAAACACGTGAGTGCTCGCCGCTGTTGAAATAACTCAATTATATTCTGACATGAAAGCGTTTGTGACAGTGGCTCTCACTCACTGGGACTCAATGGAATGCCCCTTGTTTTGCCATCCCTGGGTTCGCTGTCACTGCCGCTTATCCAGTGGAGTTGTTAGTTATGAAGTCCTTCTAGGTAAGTGGGATTTCCTGTCAGTAGATATTATGTCGCACAGCAGGAGTGGGCAAAAGGAGTCTGGACCGATTGCTTAGTTACAGATACACAACTGAAACTATCACTGGTGGCTTCCAGAATGTACCACATAAATACATTCCAGAGCACATGGATATGTATTAGCCCCTAGATGTCTACTTGTACCTAAAGTCGTCCATGAAAGTTAGTAGCGAGGAAGCAATGTGGTATTTCATGCTTTGAATGGCTTCATTGGTTTGTATGATCACATTTGCAGCCTGCCATGGACCTGCCTCTATTTGCATGGTGAACTGAATGGCTGTCTGCGCATTTGCTCACATGTGGAAAGCATATTGTCTTGAAGAGGTGGCAGAAGAGGAAGTGAGAAGTGGGGCTCGACTCAGGCCAGTCCACATGTCTTGTGCTGGCATGCAGAAAGGGATGATGTGGCTGAGACTCCCATGGAAATTTTAACTCAGACCTTTTAATGTCTGGAAAAAGAGCTTGTGTGTTGTGTGGATTTCTCTCCCCCTAAAGTTTAAAGAAATAATTGCCATATGTAATGTCAACCACTGGCTTTGTGTGTGTTGTGTAACTATACATTAAAAAAAAAATATTTACCACATTTCATTAACAGGGCAATGAGATGGTTTTTCATGTTATTATTTAGTAATCCCTGGGATGTGTCGCCCTCTGCTTGAAGCAGCATCAGCAGAAATAGGATAACATGGAGCCCTGCGAGCTCTGGTTTGTTTTCACAGCTATTTTTTCCCCAAGACTGCCACATAATGAAACATAGCCTGTGGACTGCTACCGCCCAGTGCTTGTTGCAATGAGTGAATCATATGCACGGTTTTACTCCATCTCTCGTAAGTTGTGAGACTATTGTGTGCGTTCCTTGGTTGTGCTGACTCTTTAAATTTGATAGACTGTCATATGCGCTCGCCTCATTGACTCGAGGCAAATTTAGATTGGAAGAGGTTATCTCATTGCCCAAAGATTAGAGCCACATGCATTCAGATTAAGATCATTGGTGGTTATCTTCACTATTATTGCATTTTTCCATTTTCTTCTGCACATTTTAATCATTGATGCATTATTTTCTATTGCTTGTGTGGAAAACAGACTCAAACAAACCCCTGAGCCATTGGAAATTTCAGAGCTCCAGTAGAAATACGCATTAAGGAACAGTTTCACCTCTGGAAATATATCTCAATTACTTGCTGAGGTAGAACTTTGCCAGTGTCAGTTACTTACATATTTGTTAGCGTAGCCTGGGGCTGAGAGTGGTTTGATAGCTAAACCCAAACAGCTGCAATGATCATAAATCAGTCACCAGAGGTAATGTATGTCTTTTATTGAAGCTGATGATCCTGCTTCTGTGTGTGCATATAGTGATTTAAACAAAGCAGATGTACAAACAAATACAGGAGACTCTTGATAATGCAGAAACATATGTGTGAGGCATTCAGGTACACTTTACAGTTGTCTGAACTTAGTGAGCTATAATTTGACATATCGTTTTTTTTCTAAAGGGAGAGGTTTTGCAATATTTATAATTTACCATATCACACACATTGTATACAGTATCTCAATCAGAGGATAGTATCTGTATTTTCCACTCCTACCACCTCTGTATCGTTGAAAACAAATGCCCCTGTTATTTTCACGTGACCCCTGTTTCTAAAAAAGGATAGACGCTAGACACCACAACAGAGATGCACTGTTACTACTTTAAATTACTGATGTAGACATCTATCGCTTCTTTCTGTCAACTTCTTCTGTCAGCTATGTTCTATTTTATGCAACACAGTTTTTTTTTTTAAACACCTGGCTGTTTTGTAATGCTTGTGTTTCAGCATGCGTTCCTTCCGAGCTTCTTTGTTTTTTCCTTCATTTGTTCTACATTTGGACTAGCCAACCCCACATGCACCCGCTCTCCACTCCCCTCTCCTTTCCCTCAGTGTTAAGCACGGGTACTGATTGAAAATAAGTCTCACTATGTGTGACTCTGTACTTGGGATAGTTTTTTTTTACTCTCCCTTCCTTCACTTTTTGTTGAGAACTTGTTTGGCCACATACCTAAAATAGCTCTCTGACGTGTACAGTCCTGTTAAGGAATGTTGCTGTGGCTGTCCAGAGTTCTCTGCGGCAGGAAGTTATGCAAACGTGCATTGCTGAGCACAGAGCCTTGTGATTAGGGTCCTGAAGGACTCGGTTCTTGAGCGGGTTTTTTTCCAGTGCAGGCTGGCTGGATACTGTGTGGCCAACAAGGTCCCTTTTCTCTCCCTGCACATGGTCTGTCTTGTGTAAATGCTCCCTCCTGAAAGTCAATTTAAAGTTGTTTTTCTTTTTTTCTTTTAAGCTGAGCAGATGATGGCTCTCAGCTCAGCAATCCTCATTAATTTTCCACATTCTGTCTGCTTGAATGTCTTACCAGCTATTCTTCACCTCCAATTTTTACTTCTTTCCCTCCCACTTGCCTTTCCCCCCTTAGTTCCACCCATCCCGGAGGGCGTCTGCTTCTTTCATGTCTCGTAGAGGGGGGGTATGGCCCTGACCTCTGCTGAGCAGAAGCAGCAGAGTTACTTAAGAGGATTCCTCGGCTCGTCTGAGCTGCTGATTCACCATGTGTCATCATTGTTTTGCTCAGAGATGCCCAAAGAAACACAAGATTATTTCATAGAGCATTCACAGTACAGGACTGACAGGATTCCTATAATAGTGCGGCAACACATGATGTTTGATGTCAACAAATGAAATAACCTTTTTCTTGTGTAATTTATGGGTAACTTGAGTCATTTGTTTGGTAACTCAGCCATAGTATGAGCTTTGGAGAAACTTGTAGGCTAGTTGACTTGGGACAGAGTCTGAAATGCAAATTTTCAACACCTAGCTCACTCCCACTTGAATCCATAACAGCATTTTAAGTTCAAGTGTTTGTGTGCCTGTCTTGTTTCAGCCATTCTGGATTATGGAAGATTAGATTAAATCCTTACCCTCCTGCCTAGCCTGAGGCAAGATAGCCTCTACTGTGTGTGTTTGTTTACAACTCTTGAAATGCCAGTAATGTTACTGTCATATGGGTATTTATTTATGCATTGGCCCCTTTTCAGTTTCATTCAACAACACCATCATCCTTAACCCTGTTCTTACAGTTTACAGAGGAGGCACTGGTCCAGTCATGAAAGGGATTCAAATGAGGTTCAGACATTGTCAAGACGGGAGTAGCTCCTGTAACTGCAGTGGGTGTTGCAGCTGTGTATTGTAAAATCACACAGTTTAGCTCACTGTATGGTTATTCTAAGGCACCACCCCGATGCCTCAGTCATCAAAAGCTACTTAGTTTCACCAGCTGCTTTTATTAGAAACTTTGAGACCAGGGTGGGGAAGGCAGCTTCTCGTCATCCAGCCAGAATGACTGGTGGGTGTTTATAATCTTCCAGGGACAAAAAAAAACAAAAAACTGGAGCACTAATGTAAAGCACCCCTCCTTTTCACAGTGTCCATGCTTTCCTACTGGATTCTTGGGTTTGTAGTAGTATTGCTGATAGAATGCAGCTGTCATTATCTGACTCAGGCCCTGAAATATCTATCTTTCTCAGCATACATGTGCTTTATGAGCCGACTATTGCTGCTTTCAGACATACTACGGATATTTGCCTGAATGTATCTTAAGGGGCTATATATGAGAACACAAATGTCCTTCTCTGCAGTATAACCTTTCAGCCCCCCTTGTAGAATGTCCGAGTAAACCCATGTGAGAATATACAGCAGGAACATTTCTGGAGAAGTGGGTGTGTTGATGACGTTTCTAACTCGTGACAAATGCAAAACTGCTAGAACGAAAAGAACACAAATATTTCAGGATTAAAAGAGGAGCCATACACATAAAGGACACGCGTGAAGGTGTCAACTCGATGACGATGAGATTGGAGATCTTTGGTGATAAGGGCAGGTGGCAATGTGTAGTAAACACAAACTCTCCACAACGGAATTCGTATGTTATGTATTGACTTTGGAGAAGGTTCTGACCCAAATCTTTGGACAAATTCATGTCTTAAAATGTCTCCTCAGAGTTCAGATATATATTTCTATTTTTGTTATAGTAGATGCTTAAGTTTTCTTGTAGAAACATTGAAGAGTGCTTCAGATATCCCTTCAGCTTATTTAAGCTTTTTCAAATAAATCGTATTTCTGTCCATGTCAGAAGTCATGCTAGACCTAATTTGAAGCTCCTTTCAATAAATAACCAGGTTTTGACAAATCCTTCAGTAGATCTGTTATTAATCACTTAAAAACCTGGCATGCTTACATTAGGACTCATATTGGTGTATTTGTAATAAGCTAAAACCCTTCTAGTCTTTAGTAATGTAATCCAGGTTGGAATCCCACAGCTCCATTTGTTTGAAAGTCTACACTCAGAGCGGTTCTACAGGGCACTGTTCATTTTACATGTAGTGTGGGATGAAGCTGGAGCAGCTTTGTTTATTAACCTTTCTCCTCTCCCCTCAGGACGGCTTGGATGCACTGGTGTACGACCTTGACTTTCCTGCCCTGAGGAAAAACAAGAGCATTGACAACTTCTTGAATAGATGTAAGTAGCTCACATCATGCTTTCTCCTTACGTCCTGATCTCGCCCTGTCTTTCACTTTATAACCATTTGTGTTTGCAGACCCCTGTTACATGTGGGTGTAAGGCTAGGCTCAGAGAAGAAGGCCGTTTTGGGTCACTGCCTCTATGTAGGCTTGGACACAATAGGTGTCTGCTGCTTAGTGTCCCCAACAAAGGGGCTTTCATAAATGGCTGGTGACCCACATGGTGCCTATCGCTATGGCTTCTCTTTTTCAGTCTCCACAGACTGGGGAACCCCCATAACTATGTTTTAGACTAAACAAAACGTATGATTCGACGACAGAGTGAGGGTGAATCTATCTTTCCATTAGATCTTTTATATTTGAAACATTCTCTGCATGTCTGAGGTGGCGGCAAAGAGCTAGTGTTATATCTCAATGATGTATGTATTTGATTTCCCAAATTCCACATAGAAAATTTGAATAAACTAAACTGCCATTACGACATCAATATTAATCTTTTTAGGGGTTAAAGTTGATACTGATATTGGGGAGTAAAAATGATTTAAAAATAAGTGATTTAGACTTGATATTTTATATAAAACTTGAGAATTAAGAACATTAACCTAAATCTTTTAAAATAAGAATATCTGTAAATCTCATAAAATTGATACACATCTTTTCTGCATTGTCATATCATCAAACAGAGATGCTCATATGTCTGTATTGGCCAATTTTCATTGGCCAACCGATTGATCAGTTGGGCTCCAGTGTGCATAACGTTAAATTCACATTCAACTTATGAACATGCCTTTTGTATACATGTAAAACGTGTATTTATTTACAATACAATCCAGATTGTAATATGATAACATTTTATTTTGATTTATTTTGACCTTGTTATAAGCATTTTATTAGTTTCTGGATAAAACTAAACACCAGAGAGCTGTATTTGAAATATAATCTCGAGCTCCTAAACCCTTAGGCAAAAACTGCCATTAGGCATCTCCTCAATTTTCTGGCGACTGAACTTTTGTGTGTAGCACCCACGTGTGATAAATGCATTGATGGATATGGACTAATGCACTGACTTGTCCTGTGAGACACTGGACCTCAGTTGCATGCACAGCCTGAGGGGCTCTTCCGTCTCAATTCTTTACTCCATACATGCTTTGCACCCTGAATGTATCAGCTGATTACTCTACTGTATAGCTGCTGAGACCTGCTAGAAATAATCCTCCTCCACCCCCCACACACACACTAATACATGTACATACAGTATGCTATCTGCAAAAAGCAACATGAAATCCTATTTGTACCATTTGTAAACATGGGTTGTGTGTCTTTTCAATCCTCTGGCAAGATTTCAGTAGGGATCATGATCCCGGGAACCTCTGCACACAGTGGAAATGACTCACTCTCCAATGTTCTTATCCTAATAGCACATGGCTCGCTTCTTATTTTTAGATCAATTGAACTTGGATGCCCCCGCACAACTCCCCCTTTCCATGTTTTCCTGTGCCAGTTGTGACCCATGTGAATCGGAAAATTATCCCTCTCATCCAGCTATGACCAAATTTGGGTGAACACTGAATACTGTCTCCCCTCAGGGAACCAACATTGTTAAATCAGGGAGAGGCCAACTCTCAGCAAGAAACAAACTTTGCTTGAGCGACGTTTCTCAGCTGTGCGGAGGCTCTGTCAGCTTTTTCTGTTCTGTTTGCCAGCCTACTGGAAGTTCTTATGAAAGTCAGCCTCTGCCACATGTTAGCATGACACCATATAATGAGAACAGGGTGGCAGTGAGTGGGAGAGCGATATTGCATTTAACAGATAACCCCTACACACTGTTAAAATATAAATAAGAACAATCTGCAAGTTCCCTCAGGCATATTATGCTTTAACAACTTGATGTCATTGATTATTGTGAACTATAACTGTGGCCGTGATGCTTCAGTGCACAAGACGTCTCTTAGAGGTCCCAGCGTTGTTCCCTACATAAATTCAATTTTCTTTAACATCTGCCTTTGCTTTTTTTTCCTGCCCTTTGTCAGATAAGGAAACTATAAGTAAAATCCGTGATCTACGCATGAAAGCTGTAGACTATGAGGTGGTTAAAGTTATTGGGAGAGGTGCGTTTGGAGAGGTGCAATTGGTAAGTAAGCCATACTTTTGAATTTGGTTGTTTGTCAAATAACACTGCATCTATGAACTTCTAATGTACTCAACATATTTTAATTTCTTAAAAATAATATATTTCCTATTCTGTGCTCACCGTTATTTTGTGAGAACATCTTGAGTAACTCTGACTTGATTTGTGTTCTTTTCTCAGGTAAGACACAAAGCCACATGCAAAGTATACGCCATGAAGCTGCTCAGCAAGTTTGAGATGATCAAGAGATCAGATTCTGCTTTCTTCTGGGAGGAGAGGGACATCATGGCGTTCGCCAGCAGCGGATGGGTGGTGCAGGTATGATTTGTTTCACCTTGTTTAATGTGATGCCGCACACACACACACATTAATCCAGTTCCATGTGAGTTTACAATGAAATGCTGGTTTGAGGTATGAATTGTTTCTCTCTAATAATTTCTCCTTTTTTTTATTCCACAGCTCTTTTTTGCTTTCCAAGATGATCGCTACCTCTACATGGTAATGGAGTACATGCCCGGTGGCGATTTGGTTAACTTGATGAGCAACTATGATGTCCCCGAGAAGTGGGCCCGCTTTTACACAGCTGAGGTGGTGCTGGCTCTCGATGGAATCCACTCGATGGGCTTTATTCACAGGTAATAATTCAACTTCTCCTTATCTGAAAGTGTGTCCTGCAGGATGTTTGTTTTTATACCTGGGTGGTGCACACTTGTACACCAGGAGTTGAGCTGAATATCAAAGAATTTGAGAAAGAGTTTGCTAGTCTACCTTCTGCCTATTTGTTGGTGAGTCCTTTAAATTGGCTGCAATCAAACATATTGATGTGATAAATTTCTACTGGAGCAGATGTTCTTTACCTCTGTGAGGCAGTTCTTCAGTTTTTATTGCCTGTTTGGAAGAGCTCCTGAAACCTTGTCCAAAGCAAATGTCTGGGATCATTTATCTGTTTTGGTCCTTGAACAACTGTGAGATATGCAGTAGGATGTGGGTTTGGTGTTAACCTATTTAAAACAGGAAGTATACCAGGGACAAAGACTTTAGCATTAATGCTAGCTGGTTGTGTACTGACTATTGTTCTCTATATTACATCTTTTGTATGATCCATTACTACTTTTCAAAACGGAGACTCCATCGTCTTGAGCCATTTTTCTCAAAATTTGATGTGAACTAAAACAAAAAGGAAACACTTCTCCATTTGAATCTTAAACCAGTCGTAGGCTTTAAAATGAGTTGTAGTTCCTGTAAATGTTGTTTTCTTTCAATAATGATTTTTAAGATTTAAATGGTCTATAAGTGTTGTTTCTGTTCAATTTAGTTCCATGATGCTGCCTCTAGATATTTAATATCTCTGAACTGCTAGGGGAATAAATCTCTCCGCACTGGATGACGCCACTTTATTTCAATATACAACAGGGATACAATATTTTATTTTCCTTTTATTAAATGGATACTAATATTATTCTTCACACTGAGTTCTTTGCACAGCTGCAGCGGTGGAAAACTCACACCGTGACAGATGTATTAAATAGTTCTCTGCTGTTTTGCCATTAGCTTGCCGAAAGTTGTTGCGAAAAGAAATTTCACAAAGACATAAATTCCCCTCGCTCAATTCCCAGCTCCCTTCATACCTCATTACATTTGACCTATCGCTGCAGTGCAGCACCTTCAGAGTCATGATTTGGAGAGCTGCGTTCGCTTAATGGTTCCCTCAAGTCGTTCTTCACTGCACTCATACAAACCTGCATAGTACCTCAGTTTTCTTGTGATATACTCGAGTTTGATGTATTAATATTCATTCATCACTTTATTTTTTGCCTCTGCAGGGACGTGAAGCCTGATAACATGTTGCTCGACAAAGCGGGCCACTTGAAACTGGCGGATTTTGGGACCTGCATGAAAATGAACAAGGTATCACAATCAGCTCCCTCCAATTACATTGACGAAATATATTTAAAGTCCATGAATTCAAGTCATTATGATTAGGTTGCTTATCATTCATATTTTTTCCTCTTTTTGAATGATTACATTGAGAGACTTGTTTAAAGATCGTTTTGAATGTCTCTTCTGTCTTCAGGATGGTATGGTACGATGTGACACAGCAGTGGGAACTCCAGACTACATTTCACCCGAGGTACTGAAATCCCAAGGGGGAGATGGATACTACGGAAGAGAGTGTGACTGGTGGTCGGTGGGAGTGTTCCTGTACGAAATGCTAGTTGGTAAGTATTTCTTGATAAATTTCAACGATTGAGGTTATTATTAGAGCTCCAATTATTTATCGTTTGATATGAGCCTTTCTCAGTCATATCAGTATCGCTGTTGATGTGTGATGATATGCAGCAATATGAAAAGCTCTATTTTATAGAATGAACAATTTGCTGAAAAGTTTAATACGTCATAAAAAAAAACAGTCTAATTTGAAGTATAATACATTTGGTTGTATTTGTTTTGTGTGCTTTATTGAATTTCCTGTAGAAACATCAGTAACCCCTGGCTCTTGTTTGTCTCATGCTGTGCACAGGCGACACGCCATTCTATGCAGACTCACTGGTCGGGACCTACAGCAAAATTATGAACCACAAGAACGCCCTGACCTTCCCTGATGTCAGCGACATCTCCAACGATGCCAAGAATCTCATCTGCGCTTTCCTGACTGACAGGTCAGAGAACTACAAGACCAGAACTGGATCATGAAGAGGGTCCTTATCTGTAAACCCTCTCTGGTCAAGTGTTTGCTGGTGTAGAGAGTTTCTGTGGAAAGAATCTTGAAAGGAAAATTCATACTACGATAGAAGCTGCTCCTTTTTTCAATTTGTCCTCTTAACCCCTTTAGGGAAGTCCGGCTTGGCCGTAACGGTGTAGATGAGATCAAGAGGCATCCCTTCTTCAAGAATGACCAATGGACGTGGGAGAACATCAGAGAGAGTAAGAACCTCTTCACTGCTGAGATGACAGATTCATTTCACACCTTCCATTTCAGTCGGCAGTCTGCTCTTTGTTATTGCAACTGTGTGGCCAGCGACCGTGTTTTCCATTTGACCTACTGCAGACAGTTGCAGGAAATTCTTGTAGACAAGCCATTCATTCAGCATCCTATCCAAGACTAAACGTGATTCCTGGCAGCGAAGCATTTTTGGGGCCAACAAAAGGGGAAGTAGCTCAATGCAAATGTTAACGCGCTGGGATGGACACTGGAGCAGAGCGAGAGAGATTAGAAATGCAGGGCTAAATCCAGTAGCAGGAGTAGGTCCTTTAGTGGCTTTATATTTAATACTCTACTAGGCTGAAGTCAGCACTTTGGTGTTCGCCCTCCTCCTGTTGTTCCACTGGCTGATCAGATCTGTGAGCTGGCTGCCTTGCTTTGTTTTAAAGAGAGTTTCAAAAGAAATCAGTGATCCAGAATAACTCACTGGATTCTGTCTTTCATTTCTCCCAGGTATGAACCTTCAATTATAGCACAGATAATAAAAAAATGAAGATGTGTGTTGGTGTGAGAGAAAAATAAGAAAAGCAACGCATTTAATGACCTAATATGATCATATAAGTTTAAATCTATGATTTTTAAAAGGTTGAGACTGATACATTTTGATAGTTAATTTATCTGAATGATATTAAAGTCTCATTCTACTGCTGTTCTTACTCATTTGAGCCCTTTGAATTATGGACTGCGTCTTCACCACATATCAACATGATGAAATGCGATTGCCCTTTTTTCCTGCATCATCATGAATCTACCATTTCTTTGTGCCACGTGCAGCGGCTGCTCCAGTGGTGCCTGAACTGAGCAGTGACGTTGACACCAGTAACTTTGACGACATTGAGGAGGATAAAGGAGAGGAGGAGACCTTTCCAATACCAAAGGCCTTTGTGGGCAACCAGCTCCCCTTTGTAGGCTTCACCTACTACAGCAATCAGCAGTAAGTCTGCCACACTGCACTGTGTGTTCATGATTACGATACTTATACTTTTTAAATTATTGTAGAAATAGTGTCAGTTTTAGGTTTTTACTTTGACACAGAGTTTTAGATTGATACCAACTAAAAGTGTTATTTTTTCAGCCTTTTGCGCGGCACCGCCACAAAGACCGGTGATAAACGTAGCAGCTCCACAAAGGAAGAGAAGGCCCATGTGAGTAAAAGACCACAATTTTTTTTTTTTTTTTAAATCTCAAGATGCAGAAAATCTGCCAATTTTCCATCTCATCTCATGCATTCAAATGACATGTTTCTGTTTAGCTGGAAAACCTGCAGAAACGGATCTACCATCTGGAGGAGCAGCTCCACAGTGAGATGCAGCTGAAGGATGAATTGGAGCAGAAGTGCAGGTATGAAACGCGTCATTTATTCATACACAAAAAACACAGCTGATTATTTAAATAAACAGCATATTCTTAGACCCAGAGACAAGTTAAAACCAGACTTCTGCACGCAGCTATGTACATTATTTCATTTCCATGTAACCTCTACAGTCTGTGGTGTGTGTGAGAGACATTACATGTATTTAAATGTTTGTCTCTAACTCTGCTTTTCCTAGGACGTCGAACACCAAGATCGACAAGATCATTAAAGAACTGGATGAAGAGGTTAATTTGACACCATTTCTCTTTTTTATGGATGGATTATAAGTTCATGATGTTGGCTGCTTTACAGTTGTATACATATTAAGAAATACACAGATGCTCCAGTTTTTACGTTTTAGTAATGAAATTAAGTTGAATACGTTATGAATCAGAGGCCGGATTGAGAAGTGGTTTGTTCCTGTCATATGAAAACTTCTTTGTGGTTCTTCACCACAGGCAAACCAGAGGAAGAGTTCAGAGGCCAGCATTTCTCTGCTGGAGAAGGACAAGATCATGCTGCAGCACAGATTCACAGAGTACCAAAGAAAAGCTGACCAGGATGCAGAGAAGAGACGCAATTTGGAGAATGAGGGTAAAGATAATGATTAAGGTGTAATTGCAGAGTGGAGCGGTGGTTCAGTCCATGCTTGAACATAGTTTTTTCTACATGGTCATCCACCATTTGATGTGGCCAAGAAATTTGCCCCACATGAGTTACTGGGTATCCTGAAGTGATTAGATTTCCCATTGACTTGCTACAGAAGGTGGCACTAAGTTGAATAACAGAATATACGCTGCTAGAAAAGAAGACATGATAATCTGTGCACATGATATCAGAAATTTGTGGCTTTCCCTGTCTTATTCATTTCCTTTGTGTTTTTAAATAGTGTCAACTTTGAAGGAGCAGCTTGAAGATATGAGGAAGATCAGCCAGAACTCGCAGGCCTCGAATGACAAGATCGCCCAGTTGCAGAGTCAGGTACAGTACACACACACACAGACACAAGCGTATCCTGGAGTAGGGGAGCACAGAACTTTGTTTCCTCTGACTCTTTATATTTGATTGGCAGCTGGAGGAGGCCAACGACCTGCTGCGTGCAGAGTCGGACACGGCGGCAAGGCTGAGGAAAAGCCACACCGAGATGGCAAAGTCGATGAGCCAGCTGGAGAGTTTGAACCGTGATCTGCAGGAGAGGAGCCGTTCAGCAGACGGAGAGAAGGTGCAGCTGGAGAAGGAGCTCCTGCTTCTTCAGAGCACGCTGGACTCTGAGAGGAGGAACTACAGCCAGGGGTCTGAGGAGATAATGGAGCTACAAGGTGACATATTGACACACAAAGTATGGCACTGACATATGTGATCCCAACATGTAAAAAACATTGGCTAAAAAACTAACAGTTGTAGGGTTTATATTGTAAAAATTTGATTTAATGTTGATCACAACAGATTGAAAAGTTACTTTAAAATGCTGCGTGGGAGAGTGTAAAACCCAGACTCAAGGAAAAAAGAGATGTTTCAACCTTCGGGAAAAATTTACATGTTTTAAACCATTTCAGGCTTGTTCCAAATCACTCTTATAACCTCACCCTCATTCAGACATTTGAGAAAGCTGCACAAATTCCGTGTATTGAAAATAAACCTGATTTCAATCTCCAACGCTTGTCAGACAAGCACTGACAACACCCACTGCAGCCAAACCCATCTCGGATTTATCTGTCGGCCATTTAGCTTCTAAAGGGAAACAAGAATTTGATAGTCCAATAATAGAGAAGAGATCTAAGGATACTGGAGTAATTTTCTTTTATCAAACAGTATGTGAATGAAGTATGAGACCCCTTTGAAATATCTGAATAGCTGGTTAAGAAAAATAGATTTTCATTTAATGAAGACTATGATTCTGATTGTTTGTCTTTATCTTTCATTCACAGCGAGGATGGCAGGAGTGCAAGAGGATAACAGAAACTTGAAGCTCAGCGTCTCTAAAGTGGAGGCAGAACGTAAACAGGCCCAGGAGAGAAGCAATAACCTGGAGAAGGTATACTTTACTACACCACTACACTCAAAGTATTAGTATTTATGCATTGTATATACATGCTCCTACCCTGTAGACGTGGTGTGCTGCGTTTGCTTCATGTTGTTTGCCTGGTTCTCGCCCTGCAGGAGAAGAACAACCTGGAGATTGACCTGAACTATAAACTCAAGACCTTGCAGCAGCGTCTGGAGCAGGAACAGACTGAGCACCGGGTGACGCGAGCTCAGCTCACTGACAAATATGAGTCTATCGAAGAAGCCAAATCAGCTGCCATGAATGGTATGCCAGTCCTCTGTCAGAGCATGCCCTACTCGCTGTCTTTCCAAAATCCTTTTTGCTTTTCTCTCTACCATCCTCTTTTATCTTCTCTCTCGTTTATGTTTTACTTTCCACATTTTAGTTTATTCGACTTCTTCCTCACACCATCAGCCTCTTCCTGCCTTGTTTTTATTTCCTGCACTTGCAGCAGATTTCCCTCCAAGGGTGGTAAAGATGCGAGGAATTCAAGTAGTCAGTCAGCATGTCAGGACACTGCCTCATTGCATATTAACGCTGGACTCTTTTTGACAATATAATGATAATCTGTCCATGTTGACATTGTGTTTGAAATAATCCCGGAGTCCAGCCTCTCCTTGGCTCACCTTTGTCTGTGTACAGATTTCATTAGTAACAGTGTTCTTGCCCTTTCTCGTTCTTTCGTGTCAGATCTGCTACATATTAGAAAAATGCATGTTTAGGTGTGAATTCAGGTTTACCTAGTGTAGAGAGCGTTGAAATCTTCATACGAGGTGTTAAGTTTGCATGATATTCTTTCAGCAGGAAAGAGTTGACTCTTTGTTTTTCATTGCTTCTCTAGCTGTCCAGGTGAAGATGTCTGAGGAGAATGGATCGAGAATGAGAGCTGAGAGCCGGGTAGTGGAGGTGGAGAAGCAGTGCTCAATGCTTGAGTTTGACCTTAAGCAGTCTGTGCAGAAGATGGAGCAGCTGATGAAGCAAAAGGAAAGGCTGGAAGATGATGTGAGTACTCCTTCTCACCCTAACAGTCCTTTTCTAATATTCAGTTAAATCAAATAAAGATGTGTGATTTGTGCAGCTTTGGTTTGCATGTGATATCTTACCTCTGTTTTGTTGTGTTTCTCCAGGTGAAGAGTCTGCGGATGCAGGTAGAGCAGGAGTCGAGCAAACGTGTCCAAGCTCAGAACGAGTGGAAGAGCCGCACGCAGGAGGTGGATCGCCTGAGGTGTTCAGAGAAGCAGCTCAAACAGGAGAGCAACAGTGCCCTAGAGAGTAAACGCTCGCTGGAGTTCCAGCTGGCCCAGCTGACCAAGTGAGTGATTTTATTTTGTATTAAATAGATACAACAAACTCTAGTTAGATTAAATTATTTCGTATGGTCCCATTAAATACTGCATATTTATTGGCCATCCACTACTTACATCACTCAAGACATTGTCTCATGTGCATACAATAGACTAAACCCTTATGTTATGTATTCTTGGAAAATAGGAACATTTGAAGCAGTTAGCTTCTTATTTTTACTCTCAAACAAACTAACAGTATCTGCAGCCAGGAATTATTACGCTTTGTTTATCGTTGCACTGCCCAGTAATGCTCTTTGGAAGTCAAGGTGTAAATTGCCCTACAATTGCTTGTTATTTTCAAATAAGTGCTATTATTCCAGCTTAGGGGGGGACTATGCCAAAGCTGGTCTGCGACTGCGTTTACACCGCAGGATTAAGGTTTTTGAGTCCACTCCGTTGCTAATCCCCTGGCGAGCACAGCAGCCAGTGCTGCTTGTTGTGCTGCTTGTTGCATCACTACAGAGGCTGACTTACAAGCCACCTCTGTGGTCAGATTTCTGAGTGTGTCAAATTAGCCAGAAACATGGATTTAATGAAGAAAAGAAAATTATGCACCTCGTATTTTTGTTGATACAGACAATACAGAGGCAACGAGGGACAGATGAGGGAACTTCAGGACCAGCTGGAGGCCGAACAGTATTTTTCTGTGAGTACAAAACCCCACATCTGCCCTTTTCAGTGATGAAACCTACACTTATTCAGTGTGAAATCCATGTTCTTATTTATCTCTGGCCTCTTTCAGACACTTTACAAAACTCAGGTCAAGGAACTTAAGGAGGAGATTGAAGAAAGGAACCGGCAGGTACAAGACGCTCACAAGAAGGTGCAGGACTTGTGTGGTGAAAGGTAAGAAACTGAATTCTCAAGAATACATTCCAGTATCCCAATATTGATTATTGACCAGTTAATGTGTTAATGTCGTGTTTTGTTCATGTATAATATCTCCTGTTTTATTTAACAATATAAATCTCTCTTATCTCGGACAAAGGGACTCCCTGTCTGCCCAGCTGGATCTGACAGTGACCAAGGCCGAGTCAGAGCAGCTTGCCCGCGCTCTTCAGGAGGAGCAGTACTTTGAGCTCAGTCAGGAGAACAAGAAGGCGTTGACCAGACATAAACAGGAGATTTCGGAAAAGGAGGGAACCATAACACGGGTGAGCAAAAACTAAAGTAGTTTATCGGCCCCCTCCACCATGAAAACAATATTCTGTTCTTTGAGGTCAGATGAATTTTTTTTAATTTTTGGTTCTACTTTCATGTTTCTGCGCAGCTTGAGGAATCCAATAAAACTCTGACCAAAGATGTGGAGCACCTCAGCAAAGAGAAGACTGATTTGAGTGAGAAGCTTAGTACTCAGGAAGAAGGTACTTTCCCTTTGATACACAGAACACACACAGAAAATGTTTAATTCTACAATTAAAATTTCTATTTTTTACCTAGTGGTTAAATGCCATGGTCTGAATTTTCATGATGTTTGCGTCTTGAATTAGAGGGAATTGTTCAGAGATTTTCCCTGACAAGTACTGGAATTTGATGTTAAAGAAGCAGCGGGAGCCACGGGATTACCTTTTGCCTCTCCCCGCCATATTGTACTTGGCTGACTCCCTTTTCCTTCACAGAGTATGAAGCCCAGAAGGAGGAGATTACAATTACAATCAGGGCCAACTATGAGAAGGTGCTCAACACAGAGCGCACACTGAAGACTCAGGTAAAGATGAACCGTCTCACTCAGACACTGCTAACGCAAGTGGAGAATGGTGACTGATATATCTACTTGAATCCATCAGGCGGTAAACAAGCTGGCAGAGATCCTGAATCGCAAGGATATGAAGCTGGACCAGAAGAAAAAGGGCAGTACTGCCGACCTGCGGAAGAAGGAGAAAGAAGCCCGCAAACTTCAGGCGGAGCTTATCCAGGAGAAGGACAAGTTCAACCACATGGCCATCAAGTATCAGAAGGAGTTGAGCGAGATGCAGGGGGTAAGTTAACATCTCAGGTTGCTGATGGCTCCTGTTGGTGTTTTTTACCTTGTTTCCAACCAAAATATCTTCATCTCGCACCAACAGCAACTTGTAGAGGAATCTACGTATCGCAACGAGCTCCAGATGCAGTTGGACAGCAAGGAGAGCGACATCGAGCAGCTTAGGGAGAAACTGAACGACCTGCAACTGCGCATGGAAAACTCGAGTGTCACCAGTTTGCAGACCGATGAGACGGACAGCAACATCGCAGGTAAGGTCACAGCTGAGGCGAACTGCTTCTGGTATTAACACCAAAGACACAGGATTCCCCTTAATGTAGAAATAATTCATATTGATTTTTGATTACTATATAGTCAACAAATTGTTATTTTCATCTTCCTCCGCTTGTGTTTTTAAAATATCATACTTCATATGCCAGTTATATAGTCTGGTAAAGTTTTACTTTGTTAGAGCTTGATGTATTGAGTCTTGGTCAATGCAGGTTGTTCTATATGCAGACAGGATAAAAAGCAAATAAATCTTTAAGATGCTTCCTTTCGGTAAATTATCGCATGTTTAAAGCTGAGGTGATCATGGATTTGTTCAAGCCCAGCCGGTCTACTTACTGCCATATGCAGAAAAAACCATGTTTGGTAATTCCATCTTCATAATCAAACTGAAAATGAACGTACCTTTTTCTAGGTCTATTTTCATGTTTTGCTGCTGTCTGTCGTTAAACAATTCTCTCTTTATTCCCCTCATGTCCAGTTGGTTCTCCTTGCTCTTCTTATCTTTGTAACTTCTATTCCTTTCCCTCTGTGAGTAACTGAGTGGACGAGCTCCGTTTGCCTGGCCTGTGCTGCAGCTGTCGTGTGTTCGTCTTTTTTTTGTTGCCCCTGACTTTCCTTAGTTCTCTCTTTTTGCCAGAGGGGACAGAAGCATCTCTGATGGGGGGGGAAATCATGAAACACTTTTGAAAGAAGTCTTACAGAGTGCCTCATAAATGATATTTAGAAGCTGCCGAAGCATTCTGATCAACCAAATTTATCCACTAACATTGACAGGATGTGAAATGACAAATGCTGACGGTGAAGTAACCACAGTAGATGAGCGGTTGCTGACTCCACCCTGTGTGAAGTTTAAAGCACGTCACTCTCAGCGCCTTTCAAAACGTGCCTTGAAACTGAAAGTTTTTTTTTTTTTAATTCACGGCACTGTGTGCTTCAAACACTTCACACTCTTATTGTTTTTATATATCTGTTGGCATGTTCACCCAGAAGTGCTGCTCGTTTTGGAGACCTCCCTCACAGCGTCACATTTAGCAGACCAGCCCCTGTTAGTTCACTGCTCCTGTTTAGCTTGTGTTGTTCCAGCTGAATGCATTTGGAAATTATAATTTAACACCAAATAACCTTTTTGTTTCTATTGAAGGAGTGAGTGATCAAGCTTATCTGAAGATAATTAGCACAAATTCCTGCTGCAAAACTATTATAACACTTTTAACATGATTATGAACGATTAAGATTTTCCATGCTCTGTTAACATGCTGCAAGAAGTTGGATCTATGTCTAATATTCTCTAATATTTTCCTCCAGCATGGGGAGTGTGTAGTAGCAGCATCTAAATTCATCTCTTGTCACTTACTCCACTGCAGTTACCTTAACGCTGGCAGAACTCCATCAGGGACTCGCCTGGTGTTATGCAACAATTACTTTTTAATATTTTTTCCCTCCCCAGTTGAGTTTGGATTGAATCACTGCATGGCCAGTGTTTTTTAAGCACATCGCATTGATTTCTAACTTATTCTACATCTGGGCTGCTTTTCAGAATCCAGACTGGAGGGTTGGCTGTCCATTCCTAATCGTGCTAATATCAAAAGATACGGATGGAAGAAACAGGTACATTGTGTTGACTTGACAGTTCATGTGTTATGTTATGTTATGTTGCTATCGCCTTGGGCAATGTCGACCTTTATTTGAATGTGATTTAACCTTTGCAGTATGTGGTGGTGAGCAGTAAGAAGATTCTGTTCTACAATGACGAGCAGGATAAGGAGCAGTCCAACCCTTCAATGGTACTAGATATAGAGTAAGTAATCTTTGTTTCCTCTCCTTGTCACATGCGTGCTTCAACAAAACAGAGGTAATGTTACACGGCTTGGGCTTACAGGTCAGAAGTTGTGACAGATTTACTGATGTGTAATTGCTAATTCTGTGTGTTCTTGTGCAGTAAACTATTTCATGTGAGACCAGTAACTCAAGGAGACGTGTACCGGGCTGAGACAGAAGAGATTCCAAGGATATTCCAGGTACGAGGCTCCTTCCTGTCCTGGAGTCGTCTCTCTATCGTGTCTCTTCCGCTGCTACATCTGATGTCCGATTTTCATTCCGCTCAGCCTCAGAAAGGCAGATTGAAAGTCAGGGTTTCTGACGAGCTGTCCATTTTCTCTTGTTTGCAGATTCTGTATGCCAACGAGGGGGAGTGCAGGAAGGATGCGGAAATGGAGACGGTCCCTCAGGGCGACAAGACCAACTGTTTCCCACACAAAGGTCACGAGTTCATCCCCACGCTATATCACTTCCCTACAAACTGTGAGGCCTGCTCCAAGCCTCTGTGGAACGTCTTCAAGCCGCCTCCGGCCCTGGAGTGTCGCCGCTGCCACGTCAAGTGCCACAAGGACCATCTCGACAAAAAGGAGGACGTTATTGCTCCTTGCAAAGGTAAACAGCCGGCACTCAGGTTCTCGTTGGTCTTAAGTTGTGATAAACACAGTTTTACTCTTAATAGCTTTTATATATTAAACATATATCGATCTTATAGTTATAGCTAAAGAGTTGTCATTGGATATTAATGTTTAAGATTTCTTGCCGCTTTCAACATTGCTTCAATAATAGTTTTATATTGTAAGATGTATGAATTATGCATTTGTCTTCCACCTGTTGGGCATAAAATTAAGGCAGTTAGTTTGAGAGATGTTTTTGAAATTAAATTTAACTTAAAAATTAATCCAACAAATTGTCAATAAGCTGTTATATAAATCAATATATCCTGATAGAAAATTTATAATTTGAGCCTTTTTTATTGCACAAATGGAAAAAATATTTATACTGGTTCTTTATATGTCTTAAACTAAAGATTGGACCAAAAAAACCACTGAAATGTGTCAGTTTTGTTTGTTAGAACTTTGATGTCATATTTTTGTCCCCTACAGTAAACTACGATGTGACCTCTGCCCGGGACATGCTTCTGCTCGCCCTGACACAAGACGAGCAGAAGAAATGGATTGGTCACCTGGGAAAGAAGATTCCCAAGACCCCGCCATCAACTTTTTCAAGAGCTTCTCCTCGTTCCATGTCCACTCGCTCTGGACCAAACCAGTCCTTCCGCAGGAACCCTAAAAGCAATACAGGAAAGCTGAGGTAACTTGACAATTTCTGTGCTTTTGAACTGTCTCTAATTTTTTTTTTCCTCTGGTTACATATAAATATGTTTTTTCAGTCTCTGTGTTCAAATAGCTATAGCTAACTGCATGACCTTCATACAGTCACTGATATGTTGGCCGTAAAGTGAGGGTGTGCTGAGGTCAGAAATCTGATTTGATCCCGTCTGGAGGGCTGAGATGTGGTCGAGTCAGTCACATGACCTGCTGTTTGTCTCCTGTGTTGTAGCAGAGCGCAGTCCAGCCTCCAAGCAGCAGACACAACATCCAGCACTTGTTGACAGGAGCTTCTTCAGAAAGTGTTGATCTTTTTTTTCTTTTTTTTTACGACTTTTGTCTCCAGCATTAAACTTGTCTATTTATTAATTGTGTTACCGGGTGCTTCTAACACGAGACACTTCCTGATTGGTTGGTTGGTTGGTTGACTCCTGGGTCCTTTCCAGGTGACACTGTGGATTCTTGTTTTTCTAATTGGCACTAATGTGTTGTTGGGTTCAGTAACTAACTTTATAGACTTACTGTACAATTCTGGCTAGAATGATCCACATTAAGGATTTTTTTTTTTTAAAATACCTGTCGAACGTGAAGCAAAGGTGTTAAGGGTGTAGCTGTGTCTGTAAACAAGCTTTCCTGCGGCGTGTGGACTCAGATTGGGTTACTAACCGACTTTGAGATGTTTCCTTCTTCCTTTCACTGGACACCTGTCTCTATTCTTTCTTTCAGCTAACCATCTGAACCGTTCCTCATCCTCAAAAACGGAGAAACCTGTATTACGTAGAAAATTCATTAAAAGGAAAAAAAGTATATCAATAAAAAAAATTAAAAAAACACAGCGCTGGAGAATTGCAACACATGTCAGACACAAGGCATCAAGGACATAAAGAGGCCTTTCTTCAAGAGAAAACCCATCATCCAACTCAGCAAACTTGCAGCTCTCCATTTCTACCAGAAGATGGCACACTTGTCTGGAACTAAACGTGGACTGTGCAGCAACTTATAGACGGACTCATGTCATTGGAGCCATTCTGTGTTTCATATCATATGACAGTTCTGATGGAAACAGGAAGGTAAACTGGGGGTTTTGCTGGGACTCCTGTGGTTGTGTGTTTGGTTTAAGGTACTGTCATACAGGGATTTCAGATCTGCAGTGAGAGGTTTGTGTCTCAGGGGTGGAAAATAAATATCTTATTTTGTGTAATTTTGTTTCCCCACCTGACGGATACTCGAGCTGCATGCAAGCATACATCCGTTTTTACAGCTTCAAGAAAAAAGAAAAGAAAAGAAAAATGACCGATGCCTTCATCTAACGTCTCTGGCCCTTTTGCCTTTATTCTTATCATTCTGCGAGTCACTTATCAGGTTTGGGAGGGAGTATTGGGACACAAGTATTAGATGTTTTGAGTATTGAGTGAGGAGCATGCAAGATCATCATTTAAATCTATGCATTATTTTTATTATAATTATTTTTATTGCTCCAAGCCATAAGGAATATTCCATTGTAATGGCATATAGGAGTCCTGAAACTTAATTGATTTTTTTTTTTGTTTATTTGGTACATTGTCATATTTTTTTTCCATTTTTGTTTTGTTTTTGTAATGTATTGCCTTACATTGATTCATAGATAAATGGTTCAAAAGGAAAACATTAAGTTAACAAATGTAAAACTGCACTGTTTGAATTGTAAATTATTTGTAGAAGACTAAACAGGTGTAGCATTTGGCCCACCTAGTGCCTTAACGTTTGGATATTGATTTTACTGCCATATCTGTTTGTTTGTTCATTTTCTTTCTCCAAAAACAAGACAAATCTTAACTCTTCCACCATCTGTTTTTTTAAGAAAATCGCCACACATTTGTGGTTTTATCAGAATTCACTTTCTCTGGTTTAAGTATATGATATATATATATATATTAGATTACCTCTTTATGGACACACTGCAATAGAGCTAGTGTGTCAAAACGAAGTCCCCAAGACTGGGTTCATATCATATGACAAATTTTGGGATGGTGTACTCAAAGCGATTCTACCTGTGTCAATGATCGTCCTTGTTACAATTACAAGTTGTGTCTCAAACACGGTAATGTCCCGTTAATGCAGACCCCCACAGTGTATATAATAAGAGAGACATGAGGATTATGGAATACCTCCGCGATCTTTTCATCTGTAACGTTTTGTTCAGTTAAAACAAAAAAAGCACTGGAACTATGATCTACTCTTGTCTTGGATAATTTGCATGGTTAATTGCATTGGAGTCCGCACTGATGGATATGTCAATAAACATATCTTTATCATTCATTGTTTACTAGTTTTCACTGCAGCTACCCAATAATGGCTTGTTTTTTACTATGAGGCTAATACATTTTAATAGTAGATCACTAAATAAGCAAAGAGGTTCACTGCCCCAGGGACTCAAGTTATCAAGTTCTCAAGTTATATACATACAAACTGGTTTGTATGTATATAACTTGAGAACTGGGAATATGTTGTGTAGATGTGCAGTATCTGACTTCAGGGGCCCTAATGTGGATTATCTCTATAAAAACATTGTTAAATCTTAAAGCCAGGTCTGTAAGAGGCTATTGGCCCATATATACTTTTAAGGTATTTGAATTACCTCCACCAAGGAAGTTGTTTTTTCACCCGTCCCTTTATTTGCTGGTAAGTTTCATAGTAAGAAAGTTTACACAGCAAAAATATCAAAACTTGGTGGAAGGATGAAGTGTGGGTCAGGGACAAACCCAATCATCCTTTGGTTTGTTTTTATCAGAAAAATCAAAATGTACTCCTTATCTACTCCGCCCTAGAACGATGGAGGGCTGGGTGAAGTGTTTGAGTCCATGAAACGTTTTTGGAGTTTCAGGGGTAAACGGCGTTGCTGCCAGATCCAATACAATTGAAGTAAATGGTGACCACTTCTTCAAACGTATAAAATCAGCTAAATAAAAATGTATAAGAAGCCTCTTGCTGCTCCTGTGGTGTCAAACAAGTGTCTGAAGGACCCCAACATAAAAATTCCTCTTTCCTTTAATACTCCCAGGTGGGTTTTTAATCTTCTTTTCCCCAGGGAATAATTTACAGATATTGGTGGAAATAAAATCTGGCCCATTTAGAGAAAATATATTTATGAGTTTGGGAAATTTGTTTAATCTTGGATAGCCTATAGGTTAGCTCAGCTTTATGCTTATATTTAATGTTGCACAATCTGAATGAAGTTGTGGAGAGTCTATGTGGGTCCAACAGATTAACCCACAGAGTGTTCAGGCAACTTTCATTTTACCTTTGAGTTATGATGAGTTTATAATTTGAATACACAGTCTATATGGGTGTGATGGTTTCCTGGATGATCCGGACGAGCTCTCTCTGGGTGTGTGTGGTCTGGTTTAGTGTGGGAGCGCAGTAGTGATGGCGAGATGAAGCGTCACGAAGCATTGAAGCTTTCCATCCAATTAGTTCACTCGTGGGCCGAAGCTTCATGCGGCTTCATTTGCTCCACTGCGCCATCAAGTGGACAATAAATTGCAGGCAGAGCTCTATATGTACAGTCAATGAGGCAGAGAGATTATAATGACACCATGGCTTTGGTGTGTGACGCTTTGAATTGAATAAATGAATGAATGATGTTTGTGACGCCAATACATAAATTGTGAATTTATTAATATGGTGTATGTGTTTGTGATAAAATGGCGGGATCAAAAGGGAAAGTGGAAACAAATTGGGCAGAGGGTTGTGATGTGAATGTGCTTGTGTAACTAGGGACAACATGTAACACGTAAAATAGGGACAACATTTATTCATTTATATTTAAAAACAGCTTTTCCACAGTGCTGGGTTTCAGGCAGTTTCTTTCTCTTTTTTTTGCAAACAAACGCAATATAAAGTCCCAAGTCCACAAAATGTGAGAGGAGGGGATCCATCGTCACCACATACGTCATCAAGACAGGCCTCGATACGCGCTTCACAAAAAATCTTCCTGGGTCACTCCACACACGCTTCAAAACCTCGACACAACACTAGTTGCAGCGTCATTGGGTTTGAATGAAGCTCAGACCGAGAATTAGCCAAACACTCCATTCGCGCCCCGGTGGATCGAAACAGGGACAAACCAAACAAGGAGCCGAGGAAGTAAAACGTTGCCAAACATGCCGGTGTTTACAGGTAGGACTTCACTGCGACGCGACACGCGCACTGCCACGGGGAAAACAGGAGACAAACACGGATCCTTACACGTGTTTATTAGTGCAGCCGCAGCGTACATTACATTAGCTTAGCTAGCGGTAGCGTGATGTGCAGCTAGCATGCTAACCGTGACGTGCAGCGAGCTTCTTTAGACCACATGTGGATTTAATAACAAATAAAATGTTGTCAGAGCAGAGACGTTACACACCGCAACACTGTCCGCAGCATGTTGCTGTTTATAAGCGGGTTTACAGGACGTGTTGCGTGGAGCCGGCTATGCTAACTGCTAATCTGACACAGCCCATAAAACAGCTAGCTAGCTGTCAGCTAGCAGTGTTAGCCGAGGAGAGCATAACTAGCTACGGTGGTTTTTAATAGTTGTGGAAAGTCTTCGTTTCCGGCCACAGCGAAGCTACTCTAATTGTTTCCCTCGCCATTTTAATTCGATCGTGTCAAACTTTTTTTAAGCAGAGTGAAAATAACCGACTCACGCCTCTTAGCTCGGGTAGCATTGCTAACAAAGCTAGCTTGCTGAATCATGAGTGTACAGTTCAGGAGCTCTTCAATGCAGCCAGCTGGGAAACAATGCTGAAAAGATACGAGTTTGCTTTTGACTAAATTACAGCTTATGTGTGTTTTTAAAGTCAAGTCCTATCGGGTCCTAAATATTCATTGTTAAATCTGTGTGTATGTGTGTTAGCCTTCACTTTATTAGCATGTCATTTCGTTAGCTGCTGTGTCGTACATGGAAGCAGGTTGACGGAGCTGGAAGTGACATGTGTGTGTTTCTGTCTCCACCGTCTCCGCTCCAGTCAATGTGAAATGGGGCAAAGAGAAGTTTGACGCAGTCGAGCTGAACACCGAGGAGCCTCCCATGGTGTTCAAGGCGCAGCTCTTCGCCCTGACAGGAGTCCAGCCAGACAGACAGAAGGTCATGGTGAAGGGAGGCACCCTGAAGGTATCCACCCAAACAACACACCACACTCTGGTCCTGAAGGGAACAAACACTGAGCCTCAGTTTTGCATTTTATTAATGTCAACAAAGGATGTGAAAAAACCCGAATCAACAATCATTCTAACAATGAACTGATGCTTCTGAAAAATGAAGGTTGTTATAGGAAATATCCGGTGGCAGAGTGAGCTCAACGCACTACAAATTAAGAAAACACGTACAAATAGAACAGACGCGTGCAAATCAAGAACACATCTTCATCAGTTTGATGACACATGCGCTGCAAAAAGTCACAACACATGCAAATACGACAGGGGAACCATATCCAGGGGACCAAAACAAATGATGGACCTGGCTGTAGTTCACTGCTTTGTGAAGTTACTTCACCACTGGCAAGTAGCAGACTTCAATAAGCTCACCAAGAATTGAACTAAAGCCGGGTCCATCACTGTTATGAGTCCCCTGGAAACAACTCTGGTGTCGTCATCCCACAAATGACACAATATGCATCAAATGAAAATAGTCCCACGACCAATGTCTGCACAATTTGATCTCAGCTGAATAGTGTTTGTTAAACTGTGGTGCAGAGTTGCTGTTGGAATTGATTGAGCCTTTTGGAAAAATTAAACAGTTCATTTTTCACAACCTAAAAAGTAAACAAATGAAAACAGATTTACGTATCAGTAGTAACGAATGGATTATTGAGGTTCGCATTAACACGTTGTTGTTTTCGTTCTTTTTTTAAACGAAATTTGATGACATCAAAATGAATAAAGTTTTTCAGGACCTAATATGTGTATAATCTCGATTCCAGGATGACGAGTGGGGAAACATCAAACTTAAAAGTGTGAGTATTTAAGCTTAGTTTTGAAGAATATAATGTAAGAAGCAGTTTTTTTTGTAGGTAAAGCATTTTAACAAATGCATCAGCAAGTTTCATTGTGTTTCTAATGTGTTTACAGGGAATGACTCTGCTGATGATGGGCTCAGCAGAGGCTCTGCCTGAGGAGCCTGCTGTCAGGCCCATGTTTGTGGAGGACATGACTGAGGAGCAGCTGGCCTCCGCGGTGAGTAAGCCCCGAAATGACCAGTACTCCTAAAATAAATATGGTTGATTGTTGCTTTCTGCGCTAACATAGCTTTTACAGTGTGTTTTCCTCAATATAATTTTTTACCAACTAGAGAACATAATAATGTAGATATAGACCTATGTATGTTCCATCACCTAAGCATTGGTATGCTTCCAGTGAAATGTAGTCATTACACTCTGCATTGTTTGCAGAATATTTTACTGAAGAAACAAGTGGACCAACAGTCTCATCTGTTAGATCACATTTTTGTGAAACGTTGTCAAATGTCAAACAACCACATATATCCTATAAAAATGCTCCAATGAAAGACTGCAATTTGCAAGCGTTCCACGAATAAGCTGCATTCAAAAGTGGCAGTCTGTTCAGCCTTGTTTATGATGGATATTGTGGTGGGGATGATCCTCTCTTTAGCCTCCGCTTGATGGGAGTAACTGGGAAGTCTGAAGTAATGGAGTCTACCGTTAATTTTTACTGCTTAAAGCTGTGTTTGGGTTTGAGTGGCTTCAGGGATTTTGGCTGCGTGCTTGATGAGTTTCTATTTCTGTTCTACCCGATATCAAGCTCTAAACTGTCCTGCTGAGTTCCTCTGAGCTCAAATGGAATGAGTCACTGATTTGATTACCTGTAGCAATGCCAGCATCTGAAGCAGCTTCAATGAAAGCTGCACAATTGTAATGGTTTGATTTATTAACATGTCCTTTAGCAGAACGACTCACTGTTGCTACTCATTACTAATGCGAGCTCTAGGACACTGGAAATAAATCTGGTGATTAAGGATTTATTTAAAAAAGTGAACTAATAACAAAACATTCTTGGGAAGATTTTGCAGTATGAACACATCAAGGGTGTGTCCAGGTCTTTGTAAAAAAACAAGTGACGTTTACCTTCATCACTGAGAAAAACGAGTCTGTGCACAATGAAGCTTGGTTTTATATTATGCGTTTTTCTCTCTGTATTTTGCAGTGGAACTTATTATCACGTATCCAACTGTTGTTTTCAGATGGAGCTGCCTTGTGGGCTGACGAACTTGGGCAACACCTGTTACATGAACGCCACCGTGCAGTGTTTGCGTTCTGTGCCGGAGCTGAAAACCGCCCTCAGAAGGTGCGTTTTCTAATTGTGTTTATTCAGTAGTTTGAGATGTTTGGATTTAGCTTTCGGTCTTCTTAGTGACTTTTCTGTTTGTGTTGTTGTTATTTTGCATTTGTTCTCCTGCTGAACTCATCTGTCTCCCTCTGCAGGTACTCAGGTGCTCTGCGATCCTCAGGGGCAAATGCACCATCACAGTATATCACAGCAGGTATGAGCCGTGGTGAATTGATCAGTGTGAAATCACATGTTAACATTTATGTCTTAAATTTACTAATACACCTCAAATATACATTTGCCTCCTCAGCCCTTCGTGACTTGTATGAGACCATGGAGAAGACCTCCTCCAGCCTCCCGCCTATAATTTTGCTGCAGTTCCTTCATATGGCCTTTCCACAGTTTGCTGAGAAGGGGGACCAGGGACAGTACCTCCAGCAGGTGAGGAGCTCTCATTACACGTCTCCTCTGCTTACGAGGGGTGCTGAGTTTACTGGTTCTGTCACTGGTGTCATGTTCTCCCATGACCTGGATTTCGCAGTACTGTGACTCCGGTGACAAACACGCACGCACTTGTTTTTGGTTTGGGCAAAAACAAGTGAACTGTCACATGCAGTAACTCATTCAACTTAATGTGGGGCTGAAATTAAATGCTTGCGGTTTGTAAGTTTCGTTGGAGCTGCAGAATGTCACCAGGTCACATAATATTAAAACATGGCAGCGAGTCAACGGGGGCCAAGCGCTGCTGCTGCTCTCTGAGCTGCTACGACAGGGAACCACGTCTGTGGCAACAGAGCTTTGTCCTGATTGGCACACAGCTTCACATGATGTCTGATAACGTTTTTGTTGTTGTAAAAAAAATAATACCCTTAATTTTATATTTAAAGAAATGCTGATTATATTTTTCTTGTTTGACACTCACACGTGGTCTGACTGTGTGTGTGTGTGTGTTCTCAGGATGCAAACGAGTGCTGGCTGCAGATGATGAGAGTGCTTCAGCAGAAGTTGGAGCCACTAGAGCCCGAGACTTCCATGGAGGTAAATGGGTGTTTTTTTCCACCTAGTGTTTCTTTATAATGAAAAGATATTAATATTGTTTGTGTAAATGATGTGTTGAAATGACTACTAATAATTACCATGCTTCTGTCAATCTGCAGACTGACACGGAGAGCGGAGCCGTTTCCGCCACTACGAAGAAGAACTTCATCGACCAGTATTTTGGCGTAGAATTTGAGACTTCGTATCCTTGCAGTCGTAACGTTTCATTTCTTGGTTCAGTAGAGTTGTGATCTTTTAATTATTCATAATTTAGATAAATTTGTAGGTTCGTAGCTGTCTGAAAAACACTGTATGACCATCACTCTGTCAGATTTTTTCTTTAACTCTCTGGATCAGCATGAAATGTACAGAGGCTGAGGAGGAGGAGCCGATTAAGGGCAAAGAAAATCAGCTCCAGCTCAGTTGCTTCATCAATCAGGAGGTTAAATACCTGGCAACCGGACTCAGGCTGGTATGTGTCAGAACAACACTGACTGCTTTCTTCAGTGTACAGAGTAATGTGTGGAACATGTGTCTTTGGGGTGAAGTCTAATTTGTCTGTGTTTTTAATTTGCAGAGACTGCAGGAAGAAATCACAAAAATGTCTCCATCCTTGGGAAGAAATGCCCTGTATATAAAATCTGTAAGTGCTTCTTCCCTTTGGACATTTTAAAAACTGTGAACCTGTGTCCTTTTAGTGTTTTTAACCTTCTTGGTTTTCCCTCCACCTCTAGTCAAAACTCAGCCGCCTCCCTGCCTACTTGACTGTTCAGATGGTCCGATTTTACTACAAAGAGAAAGAGTCTGTCAACGCAAAAGTCCTCAAGGTTTGTCTCTAAAATCTCTTGCAACCGAGTTCACAGTAATTAGCGGTGTCACTCTGAATCAACGCCACATTGTCTCTTCTTTTAAAGGACGTCAAGTTCCCACTGATGCTGGATGTGTATGAGCTGTGCACTGCGGAGGTCCAGGAGAAGATGCTGCCAATCAGGTCAAAGTTCAAGGAAGTTGAGGACAAGAAGTTAGAGCAACAGCAAAAGGTAAAGGACAATCTAAAGTTTTTGGATCTTGACTAGGGAGCAGAATATCTCCTGCTTCAGTGGTAATGACGGGTCTGTAGAGTGTCTCACAATTCCTTTTCACAACAGGTGGTGAAGAAGGTGGATAAAGTAAAGGAAGTGAAGTACGACCCCTTCTCGTTCACTGACGGTAAGTTTACACACAACACTGAGAGACATTTAAATGAAAATGACAGCACATATGAGGTGAAACAATCAAGCATGGAGAAATACAGATCAATTTTATAAATGAAGACAATTTTCTTTTACTGCCAAAACTGTTTTGAACCTGCACTTTACAAAGGTCATGATTAATGTAACAAAACATTCATACAATGTTAAGTATTAAACTTTATTGTCTAGCAGAACACTTTCACTATTGGTCTCTGCACTTTGTTTTCTCATGTGTGCCTTTATTCAAACTTGTACTTTACAGAAGAAACACTGCAGGAAAAGATTTGCATTACTGTTCATATCTTCCATTAACAAATGAAATGTACATTTTCTCCATTCATGCTCTCTACATTTGATTGTTTCTGATGTTGTTCTAGACCTTGGGTCCAACAACAGCGGCTACTACGACCTGCAGGGTGTGCTCACACACCAAGGCCGCTCCAGCTCATCAGGTCACTACTTGGGATGGGTCAAAAGGAAAGAAGGTAACCACCGTTGTTTCTTTCTGCTGCACAGTCGCCATGTTTCTGCTGTGACTCAAGTTCAGATGTTCATCAACGTGACCCGTTTCCTCTTAACAGATGAGTGGGTGAAGTTCGATGACGACAAGGTGAGCGTGGTGTCTCCGGATGACATCCTGCGACTGTCTGGAGGCGGGGACTGGCATATAGCATATGTTCTACTGTACGGGCCCCGGCGGCTGGAAATACTTGAAGAGGATCAGTAGCTGTGGAAGATTTTTCCTAGAAGACAAAGACGACATCCAACAAACACACACACACACACAAATTGCCATTTTCACGCACTGTCTGCATAGATGTGCAATAAAACTGGTGTCTTTAAAGATATGTTAATTTTTTCTTTCTCTTTTTTGTAACCAACACAGATGCTTGTAAAACAAATTCTGTTAACTGGTGTTAAATATTCAACCATGGCGAGCTATGACAGTGGATTGACGAGAGCCAATCCCTGGCCTGGATCCTTGAAAGAGGTTTTGAAGTCGAGCTCTGCAGTTTCATTAAATGTTTTATACACATTGTATATTTTTTAAAGCCTTTGATGAGGTGCTCATGTCATAATGCAAAAATATTGTCTTTAGTCATTTAATCAACGTGTACAAAAAAAAGGAAATGCCTCGGCGAGCTGTACTTGACATTCTGGCTCCTCTCCTCTTCTCAGATGTACTCGGCCCTTATCAAATATTCGGTCTAACATCTTTTCTCAAGTGCTTCGCTCGTATCATCTGCCGGAGTCGATCGCAAATGTTTCAACAAATTAGATTATTTCTGTCAAGAGTGTGTGTTTTGGGGGGGGCGGGGAAAGGTCGCCCTAGTGGAGAACTGTGTGCATTTAAAGATTTGAGATTTAACCGTGATGGTTTCACTCAACAAGCCTTGAACATTGTTCTCGCTGACACTGATTAGACTTTGACACTCGTAAAACGCTGTGCTTCACTTTGTTTCTCCGCATCCCGCCAGTGTGTAAGCCCCAACCATCAGCACTCTGTAATAAGTTATTGACTGACTGCTTTCCAGAGGTGATGAAAATAAACTGTTATACCAAAACATGTGACTGTTTTATGTGAGAATGAACCAAGTAGTCAAAGTTTATATTTAAAAAAAACATTTATTGGCTTTACAGTGAAAAAACAGTTTTCAACTTCAGCTCATACAAAAATTCCCGTCTCGGATTATTTTTGGTACAAAACGGTGCTGCAACAGTAAAACTCAAGTATTAATTGATTTACCTATGATCTACTTTAAGCCTCATTGAGGTTGTCTGCAATCTGAGAGAACCCAGCTGCGTTCAGAGCAGAGCTCAGGTTCTCCACAGTAGCTTGTCCTCCCTCTCTGTCCTGCCAGGCGACCAGCAGCAGCTTGGCCTGCATGTCCACGTCTTCGCTGTCCGTCTCAATCTCCCGCAACTCGGCTGCCTTCATCTCCAGATGAGAAGCCAGCGTCTTCCACTGAGCGCCGAGTTTGGCTGCGATTTCGTCCATCTGCTGGTTGGTCACAATCTTGGTCTGAATGCTCGGACCTGGAAGAAAGACGGATGAAACTAGATTGGATCACAAAATGAAATTAATACAAGTGGATGAAGTAATTTGATTATAACTACATCCTCAAACAAGGTCAACTAGCTGCAGATGCATGCTGGGATGTTGAAATTGATGAAGAGGAATCATGTTAAATTGAGCAACAATTGGAACTCACTGTCGTTGTTGTCCTTGAGAAGATTGTCTCCATTATCGTCGTCATCCTCTTCTCCCGTCTTGATCTCCTCAGAAGGGATGTCCTTCTGCATCAACCCAAGCCAGGCTATTAGTCAACAGTAGTTCTGAACATCAGAGTGTTAGTATAATGATAAATACAGTTTGTTTTCTGTTGGTAAATAAATCCTCACCGGCAGCTCTTTGGCCAGTTTGCTGACCATGGTGTCCAGGTAGTCCGCCTGGCTCTTGAACTTCTGGTTAGTCGGTTGGAAGAAGTGCGGACTTCTCCTGGACAGCAGCCTCAGAGCGCGCCAGCCGTAGTTTGAGTTCCGGACAACCCTGCAAAGATTTACCAGAAGTGAGGAAGCTGAAAATAAAGCCCCTAAGTTAACAGACTGTTAAAGGTCATTTAATCAAGCGAACGTACTTGTACTCATCCTCCACCATGTTGGTGGGGTCGGCCTGTTCAATGGCTTCTGCAAAGAATTCATCCAGCGATGGCATGAACTCCCTGAAAGAACAATAAAACAAAACATTGAATTCATACTGAAGCGTGAATGCAGATGTAGAGGAGAACTTCCACCCTGGTTTATAAGCCACTGACCTGCTGTCTGACTTGCAGGCTTCCATGTTGTCCAGGTTCAAGTTCCACAGTCGAGTCAACTCGTCACTGACAAATCACAGAAGAACTTCAGTTAATGAAGTAAACATGAGACCTAAGATAAACAAATAACACTTCACATCCTCGTGTTCTACTCAGCTTGGTTTTTAATAACATACTTTCCCATGAAGATCTTGCGGTCGGGTCCTTTTCCAAGGAAGTCTTCTGGTGCTTGTCTTTTCCTGGTGGGTCTTTTGGGTTTGTCATCTACTACCCTGTAAAAGTAATATAACGTTTTTAATGTTACTCATTAAATTGAAGACAAAATTTGAGATGGAAATACACAACAAAAGTAAAATTATACATATTTATTTCCACTAGCAAGTTGAAAAGGCATTAGTTACTAAACCTAATCAGAAAAATACTGCAACTCACAATTTCCAATCTGAATTTAAGCGAATTAAATACAAATAAATAGGTCTTTATTCATAAAAATGAATTGAAGACATTTTAAGAGTTTTTAAAGGACATGTGTCCAATGTGTATTATTATAAAATATAATCATGATGTTGTCGTACCTTTCTTTCACGAAGCTTGGGCATCCCTCATTTTTCCAGGCGTTCCAGTTCTCCTCTGTGTTGAGGATGTGCTGTGAAAACACGAGACACATTTATAGAATCACTCCTGTAAGAGAACGCGTCATTTCATTTATCTGTTATCTCAGAACGTGACTCACCTCCAACATGGTGGCAAACTTGTCTCCATCTGGAGGGATCTCTTTCAGCAGCTACAAACAGAGTTAATCAGTTGTCAGTCAACAGATTGATACAGGTTTGCTTTCCTCTCTCTCTCGACATGCCAGTAGAAAAAGTAGAACGGACTACATAGCAGATATTGCAGAACCTTCCCTGAATCAAAAATATCCTATCAGCATGGCTACATACTGCTGGTGATACGGTTTCTACAGTAAGTCTATAATGACTTAACAGAAACAGGTACATGAAAGACAGAGGCTTGTGTACTTATGGATTACATCGCTAATTGTGGTTATGATCTATGTCAATGAGAATCAGGACTGACCTGATAAACCAGTTTAGTTGTCTCCTCTATCCACGCCGCCTGGTCATCATTCAGCATACAGCTGGAGCTGCACGGCCACAGAGACACAGGATGTGAGTCCACGACAAGAGACGAATGTTTCTTCTTTTGTTAAACACACAAACTAAAGTGTGTTTAATGTCCTAAGTTAACGTAGGAATTTCTCACCTTTTGAACTTGACCTGACCCTTCAAGAACTGGAAGAGAATGAGGTACTGAAGCAGAATGTGTCGTCTAAAGTTACTGTCACTGAGCTGCAGGTCCATCAGCTGAGGAGAGAAGACAGTGTTAGTGTGAATCTTCCTTCTTTACTTGTAAATACAGGTGAACATTTTAAATACTGCTGCACGTTGGCTGGGACAACTACTTGATTTTTATAATCGGGGAAAACACACTAAGAAAAACACAAGTCCGTTGGGATTCACAAATTCATCATCTATTTGTAGCCAACTTAAATAACTAAAAGGTTTTTTCAGGTCACAAAAATTGGTCACCACCTCCCCTTCTGTGTCTGAGTGCTGCAGTTGAGTGAATGGGCGTTTTTACAGAACATTATGATGTCATACTAACGTTGACCTTCTATCTCTTCTATATAAAATGTTTGACATTTGTGTGACATTTTGTCGTCATTGGCGAATGGTTTCTTGTGTTATGACCAAGGGCAAAAACCCGTTTTTCTCACCTTCTCGCTGGTGAGAAACTTGGCAAAGTAGACGTGATCTCCTCCAGACGCTCGGAGCTCCTCCAGTTTCCTCTTAGACGCCTGCATGTCATCCAGCTTGAAGCTCTTGAATACGGCCAAGGTCTCATCGGAATACTGAGCAGGACACACAGAAGTTGACATCGGCAGTGAGTCGTGATTGTTTCGGTGATGTAATCTGACCGAGAGAAAGGGAGGGAAACCCTCTCACCTTGAGGAATGTCATCCACGAGAACTTTTCATAGCACAGCAGAGGGTTTCTGAAGTTGTCCTGCAGCGTCCAGAACTTCCTGTACAAGTTGTAGTCGATGGGAATGGAACTGAAAACAAGATGAGATTCAGTTTTAATTGACTTAAAACACAGACGCATTTTAGGGTGTACTTTAGAGACAGGCTTGAAGTTACCATGGTGCAGGAGCATCATCCTCTCCCATTTCTCCTTCCTCCACCTCCATGCCATCCTCCTTTTCTTCAGAGGGCTACAAACAAAGAGCCATTAAATACGATTCTTGTGATTTTCAAGATTAACTTCACAACGTTTACAATCACTGTCACATATTGACACTTTACCTTTTGGCCGAGAGTGCTTTCTTGTTCGTTTTTATTAAAAACAGTCACATTTTCCAGATTGAACTGGCTCTGTAGATTGAGACCTGAAAAAAACCCAAACATGCACTTAAGAGAAGCTGCAAACACGTTTACCAAATATAATTAACTGTTCATTGTTAAAAGCTGATTGTGCTTGTTGTATTTTTTATTTACACAACATACAGATGTTGCTGTTTTTACCTGATTTCTCAGACAGAGGGAAGAGGCGTGCCAGGAACAGCTGGATCCGCCCACAGAACACTGTGTTCTGAGATTTGGACAGCCTCCTCAAAAGATCTGCACAGGGGGAGAGGCGTGTCACAAATAGCTACATCATTTAAATATACAAGTCTTTTTAATGGAGCAGTGATTCATATGATCTTTACCATTGCACATCCTCAACAAGTAGTTCTTCCCGGCTGAATAAAAGGAGTTCTAGGAGGAAGGAGAGACAGTTATGATCAAACGATCTGGTTTATGTTGGGAAAACAACTGAGAGGACATGGCTCAATTACCGATTTCCAGGTGGAGACATTATCCTCCACAAAGGAGAAGATTTTGTCACACTGGTCGAGGGGGAGACAATCCAATACGTCCCCCAGGAGAATGAAGGGTGTTGTAGCAGAGCAGATACCTGCAAAACGGAGGGAAACAAAAGCTTGGTAAAGGCAGTTTTACTATAATGTGGCTTCAATACTCTGCCTTGGTTACTTGTGTCTCTCAATTATCTTATACTTAAAATATCTGTGTTGTCAGTATCTCCATTAGCACACACGTCTTTACAGTGACAGATTTGTAGTAGTTCTAGCAGCTGGACTTTCATCTCACTGCAGTGAACTTATTCTTGACCTATTTTGCCCTTTTATTATTCTTATGCTCTTGTTTGTAACTGTTTTGTGAGCTATCTAATGCGTACATTTCCCTCTGGATCAATAAAGTATCTATCTCCAGTTCTGATTTAGTGCAGAGAGCGTTGCAGAGTACATGACATGCAGCGAGGATTCATCTTTCTTTGGAACATGAATGTCAGCTGCTTCAAGGCTTTATTAATCCTTGGGGCTCCAGTGTGTGACTCTGGAGGAGGCACCTACCCTCCTTGACGCCATCGATGCTCAGGTCGATGAGGGACAGGTATTCATCGCAGATCGCCTTCCGCTCCACCTGCAGACAGAGACTCCATTCAGGCTCTACACGTTCCACACCAAGTCAGATGAACTGAAGTAAACAAACAGGGATGTTCTTACAATCTGATCCCCGAGGACTCCCCTCAGCGCCTGGTCCAGCGTGGTTTTCTTTTCCGTCTCACTGAAACATAAACAGATAGAAAAACACGTGGTTGTTAAACACACATGACTTTAATACCGATGTAAATCCATGATGTTTAAAGAGCTGTTTTCATTACACGTTGACACAGATGCTAGCTACGCGTCACCTACCTGCCGGGGATCTGGTTGAAAGCGTTTATCAGCGGTTTACTGGTTTTATCTGTTAGTGCCAATCCGGCAGAGGCCTGAAGGAGAGAGGGAAAGAAGAAGAAACATGTTTAAGACGGAAAATCCATTGTAAACGAGCGAGGCTTTAGCTTAGCTTAGCATCTGCCAATAACAGCAGGAGCTAGCATGGAGCTGTGGGGACGCTGCGTTTGTCTTCCAGCTCCGGTTTAAACCCCCAGATTCGATATGAAATAACCACAATGACAAGACAGCGATTTCTCACCGTAAATTTGTCTTTTGCTTCGACAAAATTAAATAAAGACGTCGACATCTTTGCACATTTACAACCGGAAGTGCCGCTGACCTTTTTTCCGGTTGGGACGTATGCGTTCAGGAGCAGTCAGGAGAAATTAGGTGCGTCTAGACGCATTCAAGAGCATTGGATATTTAGAAACAGTGAGACCGTGAATGTGTTATGGGACCTTCTGTAATATATAAACAGAAGCTGATAGCATGTTTCTCCAGAAAAACAGTTTAAGACTATCAAAACTGTTCTTGCACCATTTAGCTTGTTTATAATGTCCGTCAAAAACAAACGAAAAGACAAGGCATGGTTTATAGACAGGTTTTGTGATGGTGACTGTGCTTTATAATAAAATATGCTATTCCAGATTTCCAGATTCATTTTTAAGAATTAATGCTTTGTATTTAATGATGTTTGTTGATGTTAAAGCTGCAGATGTTACCATTGAAAGCGACTGTGAACTAACCGGCCTCCATCCAGCTTAGACCAGAGGGCGTCAGTGCTGCACAATGTTTGCCCACTATAGTGAAAAGACTTGTGTTTGTGTGTGTGTGTGTGTGTGTGTGTGTGTGTGTGTGTGTGTGTGTGTGTCTGTGTGTCTGTGAGAGAGAGAGAGAGAGAGAGAGAGAGAGAGAGAGAGAGAGTTATGTACCATGGCAGGACAAACCAGAAATCCACCCTCTCCTAATATTAAACCCTGTGGCCTTTCAACCTGTATGAAAATATAACTTCTGAATATGTACGTGACAAGACGACCGTCTGTCTCACTTCTCTCACTCATTTGATAGATTTGTTTCCAATTTTCTTTTCACGATCTAGTAGATTATTAATTTTACTTCTGAATTATTGCTCTGATCGTGTTACACTGTGTGTGTGTGTGTGTGTGTGTGTGTGTCCTTCGTGGTTATGACACAACCAGTGTACAACCACTGAGCTGCAGAGCTGAATTTCTAGATGGGATCTACTGTTCAACAATGTCACACAGCCCATAAAAACCAATGAGGCGTAACAATGTGACATCAATCATTAAAGGTCCAAGCGGTGAATTATGTTTTGACGTGAGTTCAAGGTCTATGCACTATGTGATTGATTTCATTATCATTTAGTGGGCCAATATGCAAATAGGACCCCATGCTAAAGATATATTTCCAAACATTACCTATGTAAACAAACCTTAAAACAACCTGGAGAGTGTTTATAGTGTTAATTTATTTGTTTGGGATCTTACTGGTGACCCTTTGGTTTACATATGAATCCTGGACTGTGCATTTACCTTTGACAGAACCAGTGTGAACACTTTGGCCCAGTTTGATCCATGTTAAGAGGCAGTTTCACGGGTCAGGACCTCTGAATTACAGTTTGCACCAGTGGGATCCCCAAGCCTCTGCACCCTGTGACAACAGTTTATAGCCGCACACTTACGACGGCTGTTAACTGAACCATGAGGTGTCGTGCTGATGTTTGGAGAAAACCTGTGAAAACACAGGCCAGTGCTGTCATGTAGAAAGAGCTGAGGGGTCGTTTTCGTCACGTCGTGTGATCCCTGCGGTCTCAAAAAGGAGAAGCGAGAAGTGTTTTACTCTGCAGTTTAGACTGGCAACTCGGTTCTCGTACACACTGCTCAACCATAGCTCAACTGCTGACACAGCACTCGCTGAACATTTGCCAAAAACTGACGAAAGGCAGACAGGGAGGGAGCGTGGTGGGTCGCTCTCGGGCTGCAGATAGGGGCCCCCCAGTATCAGTCAGCATGTGCAGACGGGGTGAAGAGGGCTAGCGGCGGGGTTACGATTACGGTTAATGGCAATAAGTCTTCCAGTTGGAGATGTTCCTCACTTACTTTGCTTCTTCCAATGAAACCGGGAGTGTGACCCAGTTTATTCCTGCTAATAACATTAACCTTCAAGAACAGACCTCTGGTTGTATTTTTCTAAAAAAGGCTGAATTATTTCTTGGTGCTTCTGAACTTCATCCGTCACATGTTTTGCTCCGTGCGATGAAAACAATAATAATATAATCTTTCTTTTTTTACTCCCCTTCTTTATTCCTACTAATTGAATCTGGAGTATTTACTGCAGATTGATCGGGTGTGATGTCATTCTGAGGGCAGAGCTCCGAGGTTTAATGGAATGCAGTATAAACTGTTTTCAACAAACATATCAGCCTTTGGCTGCACAGACATATTTGACAGGAGTCATTAATGATTTTATGACGAGTATTGCTGACAGTAAAAATAATTTAAATACTGCCTTAATGAGAGAACCTGACTCTTCAGAAGTCGCGTTGAATAGAACGTGTTGTTGAGATGAATAGAACATGTCACTCTTAAATCACTTAAAAATCGAAAGGGACCATAACTGTTTATTTTGTCTAAATAAATATAATGAGAGCACAACGCTCCTGTGCCAAATCATGGAATAATCAAGCCTCAGCATGGGAGCCAAATAATTTGATGGAGGACACTCGCAGACAAAATGAGTGAGTGGCAACAAAAAGAGCATTGTCCACGTTGTCGAGGACAAACTTCAAAACAAGAGGCGTAACACAATGCTCTGCCCTCTGAGGTTAAGCACACAAAGGAGGGAGATTGTTCGACCAGCCTCTGAGATTCCACCATAAAAAAATAAAAAATATCATGTTAAGAAGTGTCGAGTCAGATAAGTGAGATCCTCCCATTAGCTGTAACTCGAGGACACATGTCAACGTGCACCTGAGGAACCACACTGACCGAGCTGAGGCGACTCAAACCAGAGCAAAACAATATTCCTCCTTGAAGGGAGGAGAGACTTGGAGGAGAAAGACGTATAGACTGAGTTTCGATGAATGTTTTAATCTGATCCAGCCATTTGCAATTAAAGAAATACTTTCAGGCTCTGGGTTCATACAGCGGCTTCCCTTTGCTCACACCAAACCCATTTCAGCCTGTTGAAATTATTACCTCTGCCAATGAGCTTAAGTTTTCATCTGCGTTTGTGTGTTTGTCAGCATTATTAGTTAAAAAATACTTAAACCATTTCCATGTCATTTTGCGGCGGGGTGGGGCATGACCCGAAGAGGAACCCATTACAGTTTGGTGCGGCTCCAGACCAGGGCGGATCCAGGATTGTTTTTTTATCACTTTCCTTCAAATTGTGAAATAGAGCTTGTTTCAACACTTTCATTGATTTCTCAGATAATAATTAATGGATCTTGATGAAAGCAGAAATCGGAGTTTGTGCAAACCGGTGCAGGTTTATCTGTCGGGCCTTGATGGAGGCAAGAGCTCAACTGAGTTCAATTCATCCATATGGTTTATAATTAACTCTGGATGTGGCATTTGGTTGATTTCTCAGTGAATAATTTGTGGATATTTATCAGTCATGTTTAGGGAATGGATATTTATCAGGGTTGGAGGTGGTGGACTAGTGGCAGAAACTTGGACTATGGGCAGAAAAGGTCTCTGGTTCGTCTCTGGCTCGACTCCACGGAGAAACAACAAATAGAAAAAACCTGGATTGATCTGTCCAAAAAATCCAAGAGTATTCTCCCTACCCTGTCTAGTGCCCCTGAGCAAGGCACCTTACTCCCCCAACATCTGCTCCCCGGGCGCCGTACATGGTTGCTCACTGCTCTGTGTGTCCTGCACCAGATGGGTCAAAAGCAGAGGTCAAATTTCCCGACAATTGCATGAGTGTGCATGAGTGTGCAAGAGTGTGCATGTCTGTGCATGTGTTTGGGACAAATAAATGTATCTTAATCTTAATCCTAATCTTGATGCAAATCAGAAAAGAATCCAGTTGTTGTTAATTTAGACTTGGTTTCATAATTGAACGGCTCTTCGATCCCAGTCTTCCCCATCTGCCTTCCGACGTGTCCTTGGGCAAGATACTGAACCCCAAATTGACCCTTTTAGAAAAAGTGCTGCTCATAGACAGAAAAGCACTAAATAAATACAGACCATTTCCCATTGACTCTCCTGTTTTGCTTCAGTAGATCAGAGGGATTATCCATCATGGATCTCACCTGTCTTCAGCTGCGGAAGCTGGACGTGACATTATAACAACACACCTTTACTCCCTTTACCCCCCCCCCCCCCCCCCCCCCCCCCCCCCCCCCACAGGCCATCGTAAAAATTATTTGGGACCCTGACATTTTGTTAATGATCATCTCACGCCCAGGAGAATAACGGTCGATGCACAACAAGGGGATGTGCATCCAACCGCGGCGGCCACGCAGCCTCTGATTAGGTCACAACAACTTGCAAAGTATACTTTCACAACCTTGGCTGGATTGCCCTCGGACCTGCAGCCTCTCTGTTGGGAAATGTGCCGGGTTTGAAGTCATCTGATGGTTATTCAATGATTAGCCGGGGTTAGGGGGACCATCAAATGCTCATAAGCCATAAAACGGGATGTGAGACGGGCCGTGTGCGTAGTTTGGAGGGACATTCTTGTGACACAGCCAAACAGGAAATCTCCACGATGGCCTCATCTTGTCTAATCATGCATTTTCTTTAAAAAAATCTCAAAGGTTCATGTGTAATTAGCCTATCCACATCCTTGTGTTGTTTTACAGTCGAGAGGTTGGGACCGGTGCCAAACACCTTGAATAGAATGATAATGGACTCAGGTAATACCCTGTAAAGAAACCCGTGTCAAGGTCATTCAGTTCTAATAGATTCTGGTATTTGTGCAAATAAAAAAAAGTGTTAACTTTGATCTGACCTAGTTTAATAAGAAAACAAAGACATTGGAAGAAAAGGATGGAGCTTTATTATATGAAATGCACGGATAAGAAAATACACACTGCACAGTTAAAAAGGAAACCAGCTGTAACGTTAAAAGCATCTTAGTTGTTTATTAATGTGGTGACAGCCAGAAAAGGAATAATGTTTAATGCTGTTCATTGTTTCGGCCACTGACTCGGCCCCGGGCTGCCGTTGTCCTCCTCAATTACTTCAGCTGCTCGGTTTTCCTCTTGTGGACCATGAAGGAAGATCGAACTGCGAGTCCTCAAGTTAGGTGTTCGTGGGTACAGGAGGAAATCGTAGATAACAGATGCTGCCATTCCTCCGCACATCGGGCCCAGCCAGTAGATCTAGAATGATGGAAGTCACATTTGTCGTTTGACAGAATAAACTGCGGTAAAAAAAAAAAGAGAGAGAAAGGAGAACCACAAAATGCTTCTCAAGTGTTTTCTGACATTACCCAGTGGTTCTCCATTTGACCTAGGATTACAGCCGGGCCAAAGGAGCGAGCAGGGTTGATGCCACATCCAGTGAAACTTATCTGTAAATAACATTAGTCAAAAAAGTAACTGACAGAGGAGAAATAAATACAGAAATACAGTTTCCCCTTAGTACAGTCATCTATCGTGACCTTTGTTCAATTCAGTTTTGGCACCAGTCATCCACTCAGTCACTTTCATATTTTGCCAGGAGAGCAGCTGCCAGACTTTTATCAAAGTTGAAGATGCTAATTCGAATTTAACTTTATGACACTTGTGTAGCTGCAGTTCAAATTGTGATTTGTTGTACTCGCTAACTGCTGGCACACTGCATGCACTCACACAGCGGAATTATATAATGAGGGAGAAAAAAGAAGAAGTCTTGAATCATTACCAACAGTTTCTAAACACAGGAAAAACAGTGTCCTCAATAATATTTAGGCTGAAGGGGATATTTTGTTTTCAACATTGAAAATGGTTTTATAGAAAACTCTCAAAATTGTGATTCTCATGAACACTCTGCTATAAAACTTTCTTGAGATAAGATATTTTACGAATAATCTGCACTTGGTCAAAATTGCTGCAACAAACAATTCAACAGATTTAACAGAGACACAAGAGTGTGACTTCTTACAGCTGCAAAGTGGCCGAGCCCCACGGACAGCCCGATGGCCAGCGGTGCAAAGCCCTTGACGTGACTCGCTTGTCGCTTATCAGTCACAGCGATCACACACAGCACCAGCTGAAGGGTGGCCAGGAACTCGATGATAAAGCCCTGTCCTGCAGTCACATTGTTTAGCTGAAAAAGACAGTTAACTACAGCTGAAGGCAAAAAGTTAGGAGCCAATCTGAATGAAATGATTGGTTTACATAAAACTCTGCCGTTCGGTCAAATGAGAGAAAGGTGTTTACCTGGTTAACCCCGAGAGAACCTTTATGTCTGTATCCCTTCACTATAGCGCTCGCTGTAACTGCCCCGAGCATCTGTGCCAGGATGTAGAACACACACCTGAGGATGCTGATCTGGCAGCTGACCAGCAGGCCCAGCGTGACGGCAGGGTTCAGGTGAGCTCCACTGACGTGCCCCAAACTCTGAACCAGAGTGGCGATGGCCAGCGCGAAGGCCAGAGAGACCTTCAGCTCCTGAGCGAGCGTCTCCCCCTTAATGGCGCCCTCGGTCTTCCCGATGATGGCAGACAATCCGACGAACAGGAACAGCAGCATACCGAGAAACTCTGCAGCCACGGCCCGCCAGAACACCCAGGTTCTCAGTTCCCTCATGTCAGCTCCTAACGCGTCTGCTGTGAAAAACCCCAACATGTCACCTACTTCAGTATTTATAGTGAAGGGGTTTGTGTGCACAGGGGGGAGGAGAGATGAACCAGGAACAAGATGCACTAGAAGTTGGAGAGAAATTGATTTGTATGTGACACAGATAAGCAGCACACGGGAAGAAAGTCCACTTCACACTTCAGCTGGCCTCTTGGACCATATCACATCCTCAACGTTGTCCAGGAGCGGCTCCTGAGTGTCTGTGTCCGCCGAGGAGCTGATGCTGAACAGGTCTCTTGTGTTCTCACTGGAGGCCTCGACTCTGGGGGTCAGGAGATGATTGTACAGAAGAGCTGCCACCACACCAGCACTCATCGGTCCCACCCAGAATACCTGGGAGAAGGAAGAGCAGGACAAGCACGACCCGTTTCAGTAACTGGTGAAAACAAAAACCACTTTCTGATTTAAAGCTTCCCAACACGTACCCAATGATCATCAAAAGACTGCATTATAGCCGCCGGCCCAAAGGATCGAGCTGGATTCATACCGCATCCTGTGTAGCGGACCTGTAAACCCATATCAGAGGAAAACACTGCTGGCCTCTCCTGGCTGTTCATCAGCAGATTACACACAAGCCTGTTTAACCATCATTTCATCCTACGCACATCCATTGTGTCGGGCCACAGGAAGACAGAGAAACCCATCTGACAAATGAACGAGGAAGGGGGGAATGTTTTCATGCACCCCGGGGAAGTGTCCCAGCCCAACGCTGCGTCTTTGGTCGCTGACTGCAAGCAGGCACAGGACCAGCTGGAGCGTGAGCAGGAATTCAAGGGTCAAGCCTTGACTTGGGGTGACGGCATTTAGCTGCAAAGAGGAAACACACCGGTTGTTCACAGGCCTCCGCTGTGCACAAGTAAACAGCTTTGCTTGGGAGATTAGTTAGCTTCCATTTATGAAACTCTAGAATTATTAAAAATGACTTAAAACTTAAGTCATTTACTACTTACTTCCCCCCTCCACCCTGGCTTGGACTGCCACACACCCTCCTCTAACCACTGAACATTTGCACCACACTGTTACTTTTTTTACTACTGTATTATCCCGCCTATAGTATATTCATATTTATATATATTTATCTTGTTCGTAGTTCTTATATCATACAATACCTGTTAATACTGTTCTATTCCATAAATATTTCTTACTGCTCATAGTTCTTATATCATACAATGCCTTTTAATACTCTACTATTCCATATATATATATTTCTTACTGTACATATCTATTTATTTACATTCCACTTTAAATATGCACAATACTCTGCACTTTACTGCCTTTTTTTGCACTTCTGGTTAGATGCTAAACTGCATTTCGTTGTATAAATACTTGTACTGTGCAATGACAATAAAGTTGAATCTAATCTGAATCTAATCATGCAAGATAAAACAAAATGGAAAGTACTGATGAGGATTTAAAACACTCCTTACAGAAGCCTTTGCCTCTGTTGCGTGACAGCTACAAATCATTGATAATTAATATCTGACATTCCAAATGAGCAACCCGTCACTGGCAGTTTGCAAATGAGGAAGTCTCTGAGATAAGAAGAGAAACCTTCAGACAGTGAGTGTCTGGCTTTCACAGACAATCTAGGTTAGGCTGCAGGCAATTCCCCGAACGCCACTCAAGTAGGGCACCAAATGTCACAGGAGCACTACACAGGGAAATTGCTAGCACACAAGGTTCCTCCTCACCTTGTTAACACCGAGGAAATCTGCGGTTCCCGGCCCGATACCGTACATAATAGCTCTGCCAGCCACTGCTCCCAGAACTTGAGCTATCACGTAGAAAAAGGCCCTGAGGACACTCGTCTGACTGCTGACCAGGAAGCCCAGGGTGTCAGCAGGATTCAGGTGGGCGCCGCTAATGTGACCTATACACTGTGCTAGAGCGGCAATGGCCAGGCCAAAGGCAAACGCCACTTTCAGCTCCTGGTCAAGGGACAGATTATTCCTGTCCCCTATCACAGACGAGAGGCCGGTAAAGACGTAGAATAGATGATCATTCCCAGAGACTCGGTGAGGACGGCTCAACAGAACACCCAAGTCTTAATGTCCGACATGGCTACTCACATAACCTCGTGCTAGCCAGCCGGTTGTTTTGGGGTAGTCTGTCTAAACGGTACAATATTCAGTTTGGCTGCACCTCCACCACACTGCCTCCACCAGGCCACCTCCTCTGCTCCTCTGCTGCAACAGGAAACCCTGGTGCTGATGCTCTCATTCACTCTCATGGGAGACCACTACAAACTGCTGGTTTCTGTCAGATGAAGAGTCAACTCAATAGTTTAGAAAAACATGTCCCATTGAAATGTGTTAAATGATGGAAGTGTGCTTTTAGAAATAAAAAAAAACAGAGCAGGTTAAGGTTTTAGTGCATAAATTCACACAATTAAAGGTTCAGTGTTTAAAATGAAGGTGAACGGGATCTATTGGCAGAAATTGAAAATAAAGTAATTCTAGTGATGTTTTCACTAGTGAGTGATCATCTAAATTGTGCGAATTATTGTTTTCTTTACCCTTGAGTCGACCCTTTGTATTTAAATGCTTTATATGTTTTTTTTACAGTAGCACAGACTGGACAAACTAAACACCTTTTGAGATTTCAACTGAAGGCTGCCACGGGTTCTCTTTCACGTTTGGAAAGGGAGGGTGAGGTGAGGGATATTCACCACTAGATGTCACTAAATTCTACAGACTGAACCTTTAACAGGAGGGTGGCTGCAGCTCAGTGGATCCAAACAGCTGGTTCCATCCCCAGCTCCAGAAAGTTCCCTGGACTCTGAACCCTGAAAAAGCCTCTGATGCAGAGGAGGCTATGTTTTCATCTGCATCTGATGGTTAGTAGGACAACACATAAACTACTGGAATGAAAACCACCAAACCTGTTTGAAGGGGGAGTCAGGGAAGAACTCGTTGATGAGAGGTCATTTCCAACATTTTCTGTAATTTCTCAGAGAATAATTCATGGATCTTGATGAAAAGGTTGATTTGCTGTAAATCCAAAAGAAGAATAGTTTCCTGAAGGAGCTGCTGCCATTCTAGTTATAAATGGAAAATAATGTATTCTACTTTAACGCAATTATACATTTATGTTTATTATTATTGCTCTAACGAATGAGCTTGAAAATATACACCCAGGGTTTTTGGTAAAGTAATCGAGGCAGAAAAGCTGCTGGACGTGTGAAGGACGTCTGTCAGACGTGTGAAGGACACTCACGGCCCTGCAGCTTTTAGCCAAAGTCTTTGTAAACGGTTTCCTTAACTTTCTCTACTGATCCCTTTCTGAGCATGTGTCACGCAGGGTCGGCTGCATTGAAGTGAACATCAGTCATCTGCCACTGTAGGAAGGAAATGGGACTTTTTGAATTCACCACATGGAAACGGGTCTTTTCTCTGTGAAAGAGCTGACGGGTCAAAGGCCCCGGCGCTTCATCTCTTCTTGTCAGAAATATAAAAAAAGAGACTTGTCAAAGGTTCACTTCATACGAAACACATCTGCATTTCTCCTTTTTGGACCTTTTTGCCAGATATTCCCTGATTCATTTAATTCAGTGCTTTTTCTGTCATGTATCTGAAAGTCACACTGCAGTATTGTAGGAGTATAGAAACCATTTACAAGACAGAGATGACAGTGCAGCTTTGAGGACAGGGTTGGTGATTTCAGGAGAGCAGGATGGAGGAGGAGTAATGATGCAGAGAACCGACAGGAAGGACAAAGGTCATGTTTTCTAGCCCTGCCAGCAGGAGCCGCTCCGTTGACCTTACAATTCACCAGTACAGGGCAACATTCATTTGTCGAAATAGAAAATCACTTTTTCTTTTTAATTGACACATGCATATCAGATACTCTAATCCTCTATTGACGACATCATTCCTCAGCCTCAGCTCCAAGTCGACTCTCTCTCAGCAGCCGGAATAAGGAATTATTACGAAATTCACAGATACTGAAAAACATGCAATTTCCAAATAAGACTAAAATGCTGTCCAGATGTTGCATGAAAAAAGAAATGTACTTCATCTAAGAGGCGTTTTGACACTTGATAGTCTGGACGATGGTCCAAACCAAGCTTTGTATCTCTGTTAGAATGTTTACATTTGATCAGGTTGGTTTTGGTTTCACATAGTTATTTAGGGAAAAGAATGAAAACCCTTGGAGAACTGTTTGAAACACAGCAGTAGTTGCTGAAACTGCCAGATCGCCACATTTCATCAGGCAGGTGGACTTATTTCAGACCAGAGGATTAGTCATTGATAAAGAAAAGGCTTTTGATTCTGGTTGAGGAAAGTCTTAAAAATAGCCAACCTCCCCCCCCATTGCCCTTGTTCAGTAAGACCACCTCCTCACATGAGTGGCCTCTGCTCACCCATGATGCCCCCCCCCCCTCCTGTCTTTCACATGTAAATACAACACAGTCATGACTCATCCCCCAAATCTCGTCTTCCTGCAGAGACACAAATAACACGGTGATGCAGGTGGCCTGTCGGGAGAGAATTGGGCTTTAACTCAACTCGAGACAAATTATAGGAAGATCCCCGAGCGTTTATTCACGCAGAAATGGAAGCAAGTCAAGTATATAATCAATACGTTTGCTGCTCTGTTAAGCCCAGTGAAATGGTACTCACAGCTTCAAAGGTTGTTCCCGTCCAGATGCTGGAGAAGAGTGAAAACACGAAATCGTATCACGGGGAAAAACAGAAAGCATGACCCCAGAAAAACATCCCAGATTGTCTGAATGGTGGCAAACACAGCAGCTATAAAAACTCTACTTTTATTTGTAAGACCAGAGCTGATTCACACAGGTTCTATATTTTCTAAAATAACTTGGCATTAATATGAAATATGTTGGGATCTAACAGGCGTAAGACAGGGAGTAGAAGCTCAAGCAAAACCATTTAAAGCACCATGAAATAAGGACCTGAAATTCTTTGAAAACTGCTGCTGCTATCTTGAAAAACAGGCTGAGAGCCAACGCAAACTTTGAAATACCTCATGATACCGAGAGTCATAGAAAACCGTTGCTCCTCTCTTCTTGGAAAACAAGTGTCTCTGTTCTCACCCTGCAGATTTGGGGAGATTTTCAGTTTTACACTACATGGAAGGTGGATCAACAACAAGTCAAAACAAGTGAGAGGGAGAATAGATTGATAACAAGCTGGGGAATAGGAAATAAATCAGGTTGAGTGAGGTTCTTTAAAGAAAGATAAATCTTTATTGACACTGTACAAGTACAATCACATTTTGTTTGGAAGAATTGGTTAAACACATGAATTAAGACTATAAAGTTATAAATAAACACAAAAAAACGTGGAATTAACAGTGAAAAGTTAGAATGGGAATATATATATATATACTAGGAATTTAAAACATAATAAAACACAGCCAAATAAAGTGACAAATCCTGTTATAACGTGACAGTATCGAGAACAAGTTATACAAATATGTCATACTGTGGAGATCCTGGATGATGTGTGGTCCCTGATATCCAGTTTGGTAAACACATTCACAAGCCTGAAGGTTTACCAGATACTAAACCCCACGTGCAGTGGGTTACAACACTTTACAATCAGGCTTTACAATCCTGGGAAGTTATTATGCTGGCATCTATTTGATCTTAGAGACGATGACGAGGTAGAAACTTTCCGATCCCAAGTCTGTACCAGTCACTCCAGTGGATGTTTTTTGCTGGGATTCTGCTGTGGTGATCCAGTGATTCCAATATAGCTGTTGAAATATCAGCATGTAAAAGGACAAATGACCTTCGCCTTTCTGCTTTTGATGAATCCAAAACAACTTCCCTCTGAAGACTTGAAAGGACACTTTCATCATCCTTTTTGCCCTAGTGTCATAACCAGTGTTGGGAGTAACGCGCTACAAAGTAACGCGTTACTGTAATTCCACTACTTTTAGCGGTAACGAGCATGTAACGAAGTATTTTTTTAAATCAAGTTGCGCAGTTACAATATCCGAAATTTAAATGAGTTCGTTACTCGCGTTACTCTCTTTTGAGAAAACTGAACAGTTGCAGACAAGAAGACAAGTGAACCAGACCCCCGAAAGATGGTCGAGACTTAAACTGATGTTCTGGTCGTTTATTTGAGCCGTCCTTGTAACACCGTACACCTTAATACAACTTTGAACAACTTAGAAACACCTTAAAACAACCGTGGACACCGTAAGACATTGTGCTTCTTCTTCGGAGGGTTGCTAAAAACATAAACCTTTTCCGTAGCGCCGTTGTAGTCATCACAGGATGTCCGCGACTCTACCGGAACCGTTTAAAAATAAAATCATGTAACATTTTCACAATAAAACATTTTCAGAATAAAATAACAGAAGTAACTTAAAAGTTACTTTGCCTAGTAACTAATTACTTTTGATATACAGTAACTGGTGAAGTAATTCAATTACTTTTAAAAGAAGTAACTAGTAACTGTAACTAAGTACTAATTTTCAGTAACTTGCCCAACTCTGGTCATAACAAAGATGTATATTTGCAAATGTGACTCATCATCCTCCAAAAAAAACGTGATAGGACGAGGTGTGTCTCTCTCAAAAGCCATCTCCTGTCCGTACCCTGCATGTGGGGGACGTGGCCTCCTTTTCAATTTGTGCCGCCGCTCTTTCTGAGCCTTCTCCCCTCTGTGCCGCAGTTCCTAAAGTTCACGGGTGAGAACACTCTGCTCCTGTGCGGTGGAACATGATGGAGGCTTAATACCAGCACTCTTCACCAAAGGATGAGAAAAAAGGCTGCAGGGTTGAAGCCCGGAAACAGTTCAGTCTTTTTCTGTCTTCCTCCGATGGCACGATGCCTCGAGCCGACCATGTTAATCCGCAGGGGAGTGAGGGAGGAGAAGAGAGAGAGAGCGAGTGAGATTGTGAGTCAGAGAATTCTTGTGCATGAACAGTTTCTTGGCTGCTGGAATAAGGACACACTTGCCAACCTGGCAACCTGGCACTGGACGCTTTACTGCACCCAGGACCGAAATATAAGCTCTTATTTCACATTAAACCATATTTAGTAGCAGATACACACCAGAATTAAAGTTTCTGTATGTGCAGGTTGGATGAGGGAGGCAGCCTGTTAAGATGAATATTAGTTATGCCCAAACCAGTAATTTCCAAGCTATAAATTGTAGGTTTATTCACATTAGAGTTTGGATTATAGATGAAACATATGACAAACACATTCAACATTTATGTTTATTAACTTAACATGCAGGTCTATGTTTTAAAGGGCCAAACTCCTGTGATTCAATTAAATCTAAACACAGATTTAGATGGATAGATTAATTAATTCATCCCCAAAATAAAATTGTGGGCTTATAGCGGCAATATAATTGATCGCATAAATGCACATCACAGAGACAACTTTATATACATTTATATATGCATACATAAAAAAAATTCAAATTTAAGATATTCATATAAAAAGCTTCAAATTAAAGTTGTTATTATTATTATTATCAATGTGTCGGACGATTTGGCTCCAGCTCTTCAGGGGAGACCTCTTTTCACTTTTATCAGATAAACCCGAGGCTAGATTTCCAGATGATGACCTCTCAGGGGCCTCAGACCTCGAGATCACAGGGTAACTTCACAGGTATGTCAGAAACAAGAAGGTCGTAGTTATTCCATGACCTGCATATCTGTTGTGGTAATTTGAATCAAATCAAAGCACAATATCAACTAGTGTAGGCTGTGAATTATTCAGTTTCGTCCAGCGGTTCTGTATTAACTTTACTTGGTGCTTTTTTTTACAATTTAAGTTTTAGTAAACCAGTTTACGTTGAGTGAGCGTGGGGCCATTACTAGTTTGTTGTTGACCTTGGGCCTTAAACTTGGAAGCAGCAGGGTGCACACACAAAGCACAAAGAGCTGAACATGGTGGGTGGTGGGGACATTAGCATGTTTTTCACTTTGCCTTGAAGCCCTGACGTGTTTGTCTGACCTTGAATGAATCTATACATTTTCAATTAGATTTAGCTTCTTTTAAATAACTAAAACTTAAATGTTATTGCTGATATTTTTATATTTATTATATATCATATTAAGGCTTTAGTTTGCATAGAGGGAAAAAAAATATATACTCTATAAATGACGGATACCAATATCAAAATATAACAATAAAAAACAGCTCAACAACAGTTAACAGCAAGTGTTTTATTTACTTAAAAAAGTGAGAGACATTTAAACAGTGCACACACAATACATCATCCATCAGACACAAAAAGTGATACAAGAGAATAGAAATAAGTATACAAAAAAAAAAAAAACTTGGCTCAACATAGAATACTGATATGGGGAATAAATTCAACACACTGCTCCGTCGAGACGTTCACCACCTCGACTCGTAAGTTCGATCATCAGCTTGAATACAAATTGTGTGCTGGGTCAAAACAATGGAGTGAAGGACAATGAGACGCCAACTGACCCGTCAACACAATCCTCATTGGTATTTCAAACAAACAGAGCACAACAACACCGGCTTCCTACACTAAATTCAAGAGCTTTTTTACAGGAGTATGGACATGTGCAGCGGCACCAGGCGGTGGCGCCTCCGCTACTTGGACGTCATCTCCACGGTGGAGGTTTCGTTGCCTCCATTCACGTCGTAGTCGCCCACTGGGCCGCTGACCAGCACCTTCATGCGCTCGGGGAAGTCGTCATATTTGGGGGAGAGCAGGAAGTCGTAGATGAGAGCTGCTGCGACGCCGCCGCACATCGGCCCCACCCAGTAAACCTGCATTGAGATAGCGGGATCAATCTCCGGGTCGGCATTTGCCAACATGAGTCATGGACAAGCCGTTCTTATCAAGGAATTTGCTTTCCAGGCCATTTTGAAAGTTTTACTTTTTTTCAATACCTCAGCTGAAACAACAATAGAAATACTATAACTGATTAACTTGGGGAAGAAGGTAAAGGGGTCATCGGACTGTTATGGAATTTTTGGTGTTATTTAAGCTTGACATGGTCTGATGCTGCGTACAGAAAAATGTGAGGCATGCGTTACATGCGTGTGTGTGTGCTCTCCTCTTTGACTCACCCAGTGGTTCTCAAAATTGTTCAGGATCAAAGCCGGACCAAAGGAGCGAGCGGGATTGATTCCGCAGCCTGTGTAGCTGATCTGTAATTAACAACAAAGACATGACATGAGCGGATATATGTCCAGTGAACCGCTCTGGTGTTGTGATCGAGACTGGCAGGCGTGAGGGGGGGGGGGCATTATCTCCAACCACACAGAGCACTATCATGTCTGCTGCCGGCTTAGATGCCTCGAGCTGAACCTGGATAAATAATACACATGTTCAGTTCGTGGTGGACGTGAGGTGAAACTTACAGCTGCCAAGTGTCCCAGGCAGACCGAGAGGCCAATGGCCAAGGGTGCAGAGCCGGTGACATCACGCCGCCTTTTATCAGTGACTGCAATGACACACAGCACCAGCTGGAAGGTTGCCAGCAGCTCGATGCCCACGCCTTGGCTGGGAGTAACACCGTTGAGCTGCGAGAGTCAAGAGAGGAATCCAAAAACAACAAGGGTCTGTCAGAGCGTGTCAGTTTGGATTGATCCTTTCCCACCACAGCCGCTTCCCACTTACAGCGGCCACTGGCATTGCCCCGGACGTCTGACAGCTATTTGGAAGAGATGGACCAGACAGCTCATTAATTTAGCATTTGTGCATCAGTCTACATTAGCTCTAGTGCACCTTGTGTGTGCTTGTGCATGTGTGTATGTGTGTGTGTGTGTGTGAGTGTGTGTGAGTGTGAGTGTGTGTGTGGGGTGGAGCAGTTTAACCACAGAGGGAGGATATCATTTCTCAACAGAATTTTGCTTTTCGGTAAGAAGATGACTGATATAACTTTACACAAAACTAAAGCATCTCCGGGATTTAGTGTGTAACGCATCAAATTTACCCAAACTGCTGAGGAGAAATGTCACGCTGTTGACACTACATTTTTTTCCTTGCAAATTCTTCTAAGCTGCAGTGTGGTACTGTGTGGTGTGTCATCACTACCCAATAAGAAGCAATGACAGAATGTACAAAGGACAACACAAACCAATTGTGTTAATTAAAGCGCTGACAAAAGTTTCAACTTCAGCCAAAAAACAGGACGCTTGCATGTCACATTTCTGAGCAGTGATGTTTCAGAGCTCCACAGGTGATCACATGTTCTGTCAACAGCAACATCATGAAAGCTTTTACTCACAGTGTTGAGCCCCAGTGCAGCGTTGTCGCCCGGACGTGCTCCGTACACGATACCACAGGCCAGGGACGAGCCCAGCAACTGGGCCACAATGTACATGACGGCCTTGAACACGCTGATCTGGCAGCTGGCGAGCATCCCGAGAGTGACCGCAGGGTTCAGGTGGGCTCCGCTGATGTGGCCTAAACTCTGGGCCAGCGTGGCGATGGCCAGTCCAAAGGCCAGGGACACCTTCACCTCCTGGTCCGGGCTGGTGTTGTTCTTGTTCCCGATGGCCGAGGCGATGCTGAGGAAAATGAAAAGGGTCATGCCGACCAGCTCGGCCAGAACAGCCCTCCAGAAGTCTTTGCTCTTGAACTCTCTCATGATGCTGGTTGTGTGGCCGTGGGTTTGAGCTGGTCCTCTCTAAAGTGTCTTGTACTCACAAACAACAGCAACCGGCTGCATATATAAGGCCTGGGCTGATAATGGTCAGTGGGCGGGCTTTTGAAAAAACTGAAAGAGAGGGCCACACTGAATTAATGAGAAATCCAAAAGACTGGTCTCTTGCTTCCCTCCCTCTGTTCCCTCACCCTGCCTCCTCCTCCTCTCTCTGTCCTCCGGCCCCTCTCCCACTAACTCCATGTGCACCACTTTCTGGTCTTTGGACTTTTGTTAGTTAAAGAGCTGGGTTCTAAAATAGCTGTAACCAAAGGTACATTTCCCACTCAGTATTACTGCAATAACCTTTTATTAATCGAGTTTTCAGTTGGAAAATATGTTTCAAGCATTTGGGATCTAATTGGTCCTTTTTTATATTTGTGGTTTAGCTGTAAAATTTTCCCTTTAGAATTAAAACAACTTGGAGCAAAAAAAATATCTTTTGCTTTGGTAACCTAATTATAACACGGATCGCCGACAGCACATAAAGGAGAGTCAGAAAGAAGCCAGACAACTCCCAAGTAATCATTTCAGGTCTCACCCTTCCTGATACTGAAAAGGTTTTACAAGACCACCCAACTGACATCTCACATGTGGGGGAAACACTTCGGCACAAAGAAAAGGGTTGAATGTATAAAAATGTGATGTTAAAATCTGTTTTTTGAATTGTAATCAAATTAAATTCGTAACTTTAAAAGAAGGTAAAGAGAGACTAGATAGCAACCTTTTAGAAACCTGTAATAAAATGTGTAGAATGTGAAAAATTATTCTTTAATGTGCAAAAAGGGTTTGTTTTTGAAATAAGAGACATTTCCTATAGTGCAGCAATAACTTATTACCTGAACGGATGTTTGCTAAATAATTATTAAGATGTTCTAGTGAGTGAGAATTTGGCAGCGGAGTAAAACATCAACTCTGAGAAGTGAGCTGCCCGCTCCACCTGGCCCGGGGCTCGGGGGGGGGGGGGGGGGGGGGGTTGCCAACAAACAGCCAAACATGTCCTGGAAGTTACCGCTGTGATCTTTCCTCACGAGAGTCGGGTTATTATTTAACTCAAGTGTCTGATTCAACTCAAATAAAACACAGATAGCCAGAAGCATGATTCCCTTTGGTGTTGATCACAGTCATACACAATAAAATAAAAAAAAATTAAAGTATTTATCAAAGTGTTCCGTCCTTAAAGAAATGTTATGACCTTTTAATAATTAACTGTGCCAGTTTGTGCTTTATGAGCTTATTGGGCTCAGATTTGGAACATTCCTGCCGGTGACAGGGGTGTCGACATGGAGCGAAATTCTAATGTACAATGACTAATGCTGAAATACGTCTTATGTTCCGTGAATCCACTGAGCTCAGCACTGTGTCATCACTGAGCTTCCTTTTTTTTTTTCATATCAATTCATATTAGCTCAACACAATATTGTTCTCTGACGGGTTCGGAGCATGCTGACGTATTTCTTTGTCATTAAACTGACGCCATTAAGTCCTTTCCTTTAACTGCACATCATCCAAAATTCAACATATGCCTTTTTCTTTTCTTGTTGTGCATGTATTCTATTATTCTATCTTCAATAAACTTTCAAATGTATTATATGTTGTATCTTAGACCATTGAAAAATGAAATGAAACCTGTTCAGAGTCCTGACATTATTTCGAGCTCAGTTATTTGTGTGCGTTCCTTGAGTGTGTGTTTCTGCTCAGGAACAGGATGCAGATAAGGATCATATGTCAGAAGGAATAATGGCATATCCTCCTCACTCCTGCACAATATACAGTTTCATTCAAACATACTTGACATCTACCAAAATACACTTCATTTGAAGTTAAGTGCATGAGTTCATTTATTATTATAATAAAGGAAAGTGATTAATAAAGTAAATATATTAGAGTATTAGCAGCAAAAGTGTAAAAAACTATTGAAGTTATTTCCAGCAGGATTGTCTCTGCAGAGGTATCATGAGGTTATTAGTGCTGGTGCTTAAACGTCAACATGTTTAATCTCGAGAGGAGGAAGCTGATTTTGTTATTTTATGAACCACTGGGCAGTTTGTTCTGTGACAATTCACCACATTTCATAAACGAATCAGGAGTTTTGTCTATTAAATCTTTATCTTCAAAGGAAATACAGATTTTATTTGTTGAACAAGTGTGACACTGTAGGAGTACTTTACTGCTGTTGTAAGTTGTCAGGCTCTGAGACAGTATCATTACTGCACACTATGACTGTTTTTATTTTTATTTATTTAATGCAAACAGTAGCCTCCTAATGTTGTATTAAGACAAACGTACTGTTGAAGTAGTTAATGTTTATAAAGTGCTTAAAGTGGTCGTGATTAAACTGCTCACACTGTTTTCACAAAGTGTTGCAGTTTGTCTGATTGATTTGATAATGAAGTTAATGTGTGGATGTGTGGTAGTGAACAGGAAGCATTTTTATTGGTGCAACACTATGAGGAATGTAATGCTGTTTTTGTGGCATTGATGACTTTGATTGAAATATTTGTTCTTGCATGTCATCGTTTAAACCCTAACCAGAGCCTGCTCCAGATCAGAGAGTGCAAGGTTAGAATAAGGTGCCAGATTATCCAGGTTCACCTTGTTTTAGACCTTAAGTAACTAACTAACTAAATTGTTAGAATGGAACCAACTAGGGAGGACTGATGCAACAACTCTAATCACTAACTTGCAGTGACACAAACTGGATTCATGGACGTTGAGCGAGAAATCAGGGGAACGTTACTCAGATCAGTTCTCAAGCTTTAATCGTTCGGTGCACATTTAGTTCCTGGTCTGCTCCTGATGTGTTGAAGTGAAACACCTATTTTTGACTCTTTGGATCTGAAGTTAAAGGAAACAGGAGCTAAACGTTCCAGGACAGGTCTGGCCTGAGGACTGAGTCGAGGGTTGGTATCATAACAGAAACGCTTGATAAAGTGTGGGTGTGCAGGAGTGGTGAAAGTCTGATATGCTCATGGCGCATGAGGAGTAGCCGCCACAATCAGCCCACTCAGAAATAAGTTGAGGGTTTTGGAAAATAGAGTAATCTGTCAAGACTGGCAACACACGCACTCAATCATATAAACTCTGCTCTTTCCTGTCTGGAGCTGCTTACTGTCTGAGATCTGACAGCTTCACAACAGAGTGTTGACCTACTAACATTATAAATGACTTATAACAGTTAAAAATGAATTTGCTGGTTAATAAAACAACTAATCTGGCAAATCATTCAAATATATACTCTGCCTTGGAAACAGAGAAAAGACAAACAGGGACAAGTTACCGACACTGATCATTCAAAGGTATGAAGATAAGATAAAGATAAGATAAGATAAGATGAGATTCTCCTTTATTGGTCCCATTTAAGGGAAATTTACAATGGAGAATGATTGAATGATCAGTACAGGTCATAAATAAGTAAACATTCAATGTAAACAAAAGGAAAAAGAACAGAATATATACAATGTAAACAGAATGTATCTCATCTAACTGAATTGCACAGATACAAAATGAGTATTGCACAATTTCTGAGATGGTGGAGGTGAGCAGCTCCAGGGGAACCAGGGAGAGTTGAGTGGCCCAACTGAAAGTAGTTGACCAAAGAGCTCTGCCTGGATTCAAAAGGCAGCAGCAGAGCGGCCAGGGGAGACACACGGTGAGAGACACTGAGCTGAAATAAAATCTGCAGCAAGAAAAGGCACTTGTTTCAGTGGATAATGTAGCAAAGTAATCTTTATATTTTAAAAGGCCTGATTACACATCTATATAAATATACTTGCTTATAATTAGACATCCTCTCAATTTGTCATTTGTAACAAAAATAAAACAAATAAATACAAAGATCTACCAAATACAGAACAATTTAATTCTCTATTGTACTTTTTGTAAGGGTCTTAATTTTGTGGCACTGCATTCTAGCAGAAGATGAACATCAATAGCCGTCAGCAGTGGTCTCTCTTCACCTCGGTCAAGGTAAACAATTCACAAATTTTTCACAGTTTACATTTTTTATTGATATCTCTGCATCATATCAGACGTTGAAACCACTCCTGCGTTGCTCCTGAACAGACTTTCTCCTGAACAGACCTCCGAGGGGGAAGACACATCGGATTGAATTGTGAGGAGCGGGGACTACTATTAAAAGGAATGTGGAGAATGCTTCAAAACACATAAAAGTATAAACACTTGTGAGCGTGATTTATGTAAGAGGTGCAACAAACCTTTAAAAATCTCCACCTAATGGAGCCCCCCTGCTATATCAAGAGCAGGAGGCAAATGTCAGGGGTAGGGGAAAGGTCATGGTGGGCTCGATGATCACATGACACGTTTGTTTGGTATTTGAGTTCAAAGGTGAGAAGAACCATAGGCAGAGGTTGCTGTTATTACCCCATCATCCAACCATGCATGCAGAACAACCATCCATGCAAAGGGAAACCCTCTCTAGCCTCGGGTCAAATCATTTTTTTCTCCCTCACAAGGTATGTGTGTGTATTCAAGAGGAACTATTCAGACTCTAAATTGTTGCGTAGATCTGTGTAATCTTCGGGGACTCCTGTTTCAGCGCTACACATTTTGACAGCAGTAAACATTCAGCGTTGGGTCGATGTGAGGAGATTTAGCTTCTGTCTTTTTGATACAGAAAAAGTTCATTAAGGAGAGAAAACATAGGAAAATCATGAAAAAAATGTTGTGGAAAAGGATTGGAAAATTGCTACACAAAACAGTGAATGACGGATAAGTTGTGTGATTGTTTAGATTAGTTTTGTTTGCTGTGAGTAGCAATCGCGAAGGTTCCTGGTTCAAAAAATCCTAGTGCGGGTGGCTCAGCAAATGCGAAAAAAAGAACGTGGAATAAATGTCTTCTTCGTGGGTTTCTATGGGTCCTCCAGTTTCCTCTCGCAATCCAAAGACATTGATGAATAACTCTACGCCCCCCAACACCATCCTGAAATAATAACAAATAGAGATATTGTAATGATGGAGAGATCAACTGTTACTATGAGGGATCCAGAAAACATGACCCAGACACAGAGGCAGGCAAGAGCAATTCCAGGTTTAACGGCAAATCCGATGATGGCACGGTGGCAAGAACAAGAGTCCACAGCCCGGGCAGCATGAAGGACGACACACTGACACATGAGATGACCTGGATGTTGACAGGTTGAACAGGCCGGTTTGAACACCTGCCGAACAACTGGGTGAATGGAAGCAAGTGAGTCAGAGGGGAGGGAGGGGCATCTGCTTAAAGCTATTTTTCATTGGTTGTAATCATAAGGCCTCAGCGATTAAAACAAACAAGCGTAATAGTCGTCATTTCATCGACAATCTCGCTTTGCTGCCCCTCTCCCAAAGGGATTCAAAGTGCTCCAATGCAGGGACAACGGGAATCAAAGCGTAAACGTGCTGAGGCTGTCTGCGGGGACACTGTGGGCTGGTGGTTGGACAAACAGGCCGAGAGGTTAAAAGGTGGAGGAGCGCGGAAAAAACACAGAAATCCGGTGACCCGCAAAAAAACGCCTGTGACACTTAGGAACTCATTTTACTAATTGCTCAAATTTAGCTAATTGCAGTTTGATCACAATGTATTTTGTGTCCAAAGGAAAAAAATCCCCACAGCAAAAACAGATATGGCACATTACACATCATCGCCTGCATGTCTTCAAAAATTATACCGCTTATTGTTTTTGTTAAGAGCACAGCAGCTGATGAGGTTGATCAATTTGCTCCCGACCAGATGTTTTGATTGGCCGGGACACAGAGAGGTTCATTCTCTGAACTGACAAGAAGAGGAATTCAGGGACAAGCGTGTGAAAGCAGACAGAGACAAAAGAGCCAAATGACCAATCAGAGGGGTTTGCCGCCAGGGCTCAGATTCCCCAGCATGTGCGCGACCGTCATTGTGCATTGCCCTGAAAAAAAACTGATAAACACACAGACACACAGACACACACACACACACAGATCATCACACCCCTGCATTCACCTCAGCTTCCTTCAAAGGCTTCCATTCAACCCCAGGAGACAGTAGCATTAACTTGAAAGACTCACAGTTAAGAGACGAAAGCTGCCTTAAGACTTTGGTTCAGCGAGCTGTTGAGCTTCAGTCTGTTCGGTTATGTAACGAAAATGAAGCATCTCAAAATAAAGAGGCTGGGATTAGCCTATTATCCACTAATTATTCCCCATTGTTGGTGTTTGAAACAGAACAATCAGCAGAAAAAAGATAAACACCAACAAATTCCTGCAGGGTTCTCAGGCGTGCTGCATTCAATGAGCTATTTTAAAAATAATTTTTTGTTGTTTTTGGCTTGGTGACTGATCGGATCTTCTCGATGCGGGCGAAACAGCCTTGAGTCCAGAGGTTGTTTGCAGGGACAGGTGACTTATGTCGCTCCAGACGTTTCCCTGCCGCCTCCCGCGTCCCTTTTATTTGTTTATAAAATATCCAAGGTGTAACGTCTGGGGTGACTCTTTCAGGATAGGAAACATTAGCAGGTCTAATGCTGCTCTAATGGGTTTTGGCTTATCTGACTTCCCCAGTTAGAGAGTAATTAGTGAGTTATAAGGTGAAAGTGTTTATTTTTTTGCAGCAGCCACGATGGGATATCCTCTTATTCTGCAAGTGTCTCGCGGCTGAGGAGCAGTTATTTGTACGGCCGATCCACACCATCGATCACCAGCTTCTGGCAGGTCTTCATTACGTGGCTTTGTTCTGGGACCACTGGGGAGTTCTGCTGCTTTGGTGCAACATCTGCGTGGAGAAATAAACACATTATAACTCATTCTAACACCTGGGTGGGGCGTTTATCTTCTTTATCTGTACAAAGCCGAGGCATCAGAACCTCTTCAGTGCACAGAATGAGTTTTTTTCTAGCTCCCACCGTGTTTCAATAGTTGCAACAGCTTCAAAGTGTCTTATCTGTGGTGGGTTCATATAACTTGAACCAGTAACTGATTAGTCTTTGGGAGGATCGCTGGATGAAATACAGATTCCTCAGCTCTTTAAGCGAAGCAGACTGATCTGAACTCACCCGATTGGTTATTTTTGGAGATCGGTTGGATGCTTCTGTCTGTCCGTCTCAAAAGAGATTTATATTTCCACTCAGAGAGTTCTCTTGAGACTGGCAGACTTGCGAACCCCATCAGGGGCCTTTTATTAGAGGGGATCAGTTCCCCTCAATTGTTAGGTGTGACTCCTGGCTCTTTGCCTATTTATTGGCATTGTAAAGCCCCTTGCCTGTGTCCCCAACCTCTACAAAACCAATACAAAAACATTTCTGAAAGGCCCAGTCAGGGGTCCGCCATGCCATGACAACCCCTCTGACATCATAGACTTCTTCCCGCTTCGTGGACCATATCATGTTTTCTACACATCTCTGTGGTGAGATCACGAAGGAGACCCTGCTGACTAACCACATTAGGAGTTTGGGGGAGTTCGGAGGCTCGATGCTGAGCAGCGGCGGTTACCGACAGGGAAAATTAGGACCTGAAGTTGATCACCATAGATTTCTGAAATGAGAAACCATATAACATGATAGCTCACGTGACAAACCGATGGAACAAATGATGCAATTTTACTCTTGGCACCGCTCGGAACACAAAATAAAAAGAATTCCTTTGAGTTGACTTTACCTGCTTCTCATCCTCTAGATAACCCTGAACTTTATTGGGTCTTTACGACGAGCTGACACTCCGTATGCGTCGGGACAACATCAACTGTCTGGCCCGAAAACAAGTAAATAAAATAATAAAATGCAAAGTCTCGGCTGATAAGGATGGACTTCATACTGTTGCTCATCTCTGCATGTTCCAAGAGAGATAGTGACAAACCATTAGCCCCAAACTGCCCCATGATAGTAATTGGGCTGGATGCATTTGTGTTTATTTACATTGCTTGTCATGTGACAGGCTAAATTGAAATGAGTAGAAAATGATCTGGGAATTAGTTGTTTTCACATTTTATTTTATTAATAATTCATATTGAAAACTTGATCAATTATATTACATGGAATCCACCATAGCAGGCCACACCAACCCTGAAAATAACACTGTTCAGACAATGTAACAGTCTGCACACACAGGAAAATGACTGATACTCCCAACAAGAAATCTAGCAGTTTTAATGTAATGGTTTTATTTTAGCATGCCAACTGAACTCTCATCTGCATTGGGCCTGGCACCGAGCTTGGGCAGGGACAACAGTTTAAGTGTGAGGAGCCTGCTAAAAGTTGGCCTGCAGTGATTGATGTCATATAAAAGAGCAGCGAAATGTAAATACTCTAAATTGTATGTGAAGATAATACTTCAGTTAAGTATTAGTTAGTACATTGTAAATTGCGGAAAAGACCTCTCCCCTGCCACAGTGAGATTTTCCATTTACTGCGCACACTAAATCTTAGCAGTGGCGTAGCGGATGATTTATTAACCATTTATTACTACAAGCCAAAACTGTAAGTGCTTGAGATAAGAGATTAGAGTAACCACAGGTACCAGTGCATGAGCCGAGTTATTTCAACCGATCAAATAACTATCCTTCACGTATCGGCATTTTACAGAAATACTCACTGAGATAAAAACTATTCTGTGAAAACTCTAAATAAATCCTGTCTGAGTGCTTCCTAATAAAAGCTCAATGGTAGAAGCGCACGGCAGAAATATTCGGAATATAACACAGAGACATTTCATTCGTCACCTGCAGAGCGAGATCATGAGTGTGTGTCTGAGTGTCATCTGAGGTATCAGATTGTATCTATATCCGGATGTATCGTATCATACTTGATCATTTAGTATTGTACCGTATTGTATCGTATCATACTTTATTGTATCGTATCGCACTGTATCGTATCGTACTGTATCGTATCGTACTGTATCGCATCATAACAAAATAAAAATGAAACTGCAGAGATGCTCACGTATAGAGAGTAGTACTTATCACTCCCTCCTGACCTCGATGAACATTTCACACAAATGTCAATGTGAGAAATAATTTAATATTGTCGAGCTGAACAAAGCAATCCATAGTGTTTTATCAGAGCAATCTTAGATACCAGAAAGCATTTCTCTGTCTGTATTTGTCAGTGGGTTATTATCTGCTCTTATCTGTTCTGGCAAAGGTTGCTCAACTGAAACTTTTGCTTATTATTGCTTCAGCCGTCATTCCACTCAAATGGAGCTATTGTGATAACGACAGTGCTGGTGTAATTACATGTCATTTGGCAGAGAGATTTATCCAGAGCGACTTGCAATTAGTGCATTCAACTATTCAATCTAGAAGGGGCCATTTAAGGGTTCAGTAATTTGCCCTAGGCCACTTCGGCATGCGAGCAGGTGGGGAAGACTGAGGATTGAACCGCAGACCTTATGGCTGAAGGATGACCACACTACGCCTCAGCCACAGCCGCCCCATAATCTGTAATCTTGGCTTGGTCCCTGGTCAAAGACTTGTGTAATCAATAGAGCAATGACACAACATGAGGGGGTCATGGGAGGTTTTCACTCTGGGCTTTGTGATGAAGGTTCCCGTCTTACTGACACTCCTGCAGCTTAGCCAATGTACGAAAATGCAATTTGTTTTGAAGTTGTTGTGAGTCAGTCCTCTGGGTTTCTCAGCCCCATCGTGCCAAATAAAATGATTACGGTCAAGCTATATATTTTCTGTAAAAGTACGAGGGCCTAGCATAAAAAAATGGTTCGAGAATAAAATCAAATGTTCAAGAATTTAGTCGAAATTGTTGAGAATGAAGTCAAATTAAATCAGAGGAAGATTTTTTGGGAATAAAGTTGCTCATTACAAACTTGAAACCCAATTTTCGTGAATGAAGTTGAAATGTTCAGATTAAGTTAACACGTCTGGTCCATCAAAACCAGCTAGAGGAGCGACTGGCGACTATACAAGCTGCCGGAACATTGCATCCTGGGAGTGAATGGTTAAATTGTTCATTTCAGAAGGTTTAGGGTACTAAAAGAGAATGGACAGATTCTAATTAACAATTTTTCATTTATAATACAATTCAAGCGCGTTTCTGAATGAATGAAGGGTCACTAGGTCCAGCTTCACTACACGTGCAGCATATCTTATCAGTGGGCGTGTGTGCATGCATGGGTGTGTGAGGCCATCTGTTTTCACATCGAGGGGAACAATGAAACGGAATTAGACACTGTCCTAACACATTTAAATGGAGGCCAGAGACAATGAAAATAACATTGACTTCTTTGCCATATAGTAGTTCTCAATATACCACACATGCTACTGGGAGAACTCTGTCTCTATCTAATCAAGAAGGAACAGGAGTCACTTCTATATGCTTCACTCTCCGTGTACACATACTTCATGCCCGGATGTCGTCAGTGAGTGGTTGGAGTAAATGTGTCTGCAATACTCAGGAGTCTGTCCTCAAATATTTTTTAAATTGCATTTGGTGCTGAAGCTCAATCCGTCATTCCCACCCGACACAATGGATCCATTTCTGTCCTTGTGGTCCCCGAGATTGGAACAGTTGTGTTGCAGTTGTGGCTGCGGGATGAAACTGACACAAAAAGACAGAGACTAGTCAAACATCCTGTGGGTTCATAAGAATGGCAGATTGTGTTTGAGTCCACAGAACAGCTTTCGGACGATATCTGCTTATGAACACTTGGATGACACCACAGGAGGGGTATGGAGGAATTTTCTTTCTCTTCCTGTTGTTTCATTTACGTTTGAAGAATCAATTACCATTAACATCAATTGAATTGGATTTAGCTGCAACAATGTTTACCCCTGAAACTCCAAAAGTGTTTTTTTTTGGCACATCCCTCTGCTGGCAGCACTTAAAGTTTATTGCACTATGCTTCATTTCAAATCCCAAAATGTTTTTGCCTGAGGTACTAAAAATGTGATAGACGCTTTTTTTGTGAATTATAGAGGACTTGGAAAAGACTTGTGAGGAAAAGTTTGTGAAAGAGCCAAGTGCTTTTTAGAATCGACAGTACTTTTCTTTATCTATCTATCTATCTATCTATCTATCTATCTATATATCTATCTATCTATCTATCTATCTATCTATCTATCTATCTATCTATCTATCTGTCTATCTATCTATCTATCTATCTATCTATCTATCTATTCATCCATCCATCTATCTATCTATCCCTTTATATGTCCATCTATCTATCTATCTATCTATCTATCTATCTATCTATCTATCTATCTATCTATCTATCTATCTATCTATCTATCTATCTATCTATCTACTTAATCTATAGAACATCATTACAAAGTATTCACGTCTTGAAAGACTTGTTTCAAAACATTTGTCAAGTTTCTCATTTTGCAAGATGCATATTTTTCTGCTTTTCGTTGACTGTGCACAATAACCATGAAAAACATGACGAATCATATCAATGTTTTCGGACTTGAGGAGGAAGTTGGTACAACTCACTGCAGCTTTAAGGCTGTGTATTACCATTGTTGGTGTGACTATGGAAGGGGACTTTGCCGCCCTGATTAAAAGACAATACAAGGAATTGGAATGCAGATGTATCTGATGTGAAATGAGCTCTTTGTTACAGCGAGAGATCAGATAGCACAATGGCCAAATACGTCAAATCGGTGTCTGATTTCCTATGAAGGGAATTGGGGATTGCTGCCAGTGCACGCACAGAACAACTCAAACCGGGAAGTGGAAGGTGCTACTTCGCTGTGGGACAAGCAGTTCAAGGAAACAAGTACGAATCAATGAACCCCTCCGGTGCCATTGCTTGTATAACAGTAGATGTAAAAACAAAAATTAATACACGATGCCAGTCATCAACAACAACAAAAAAAACATTCTAATGAACAATCACACTGCACTGTCCTTGCAGTCTGGTCTTGGTGTTCAGCTGTGTTTTGTCTCGTTTGTGTTTTTGTCGCTCTAGCAATTCAAAGACACAAATGTTCAAATGCATTGAAATCTTACACATGTGTGTTTTTGTTTTTTAAAAGGAGCCACATCCAAACCAAACATACCCAACAGGCAATGCTATCAGCTTTCTAAAGGGTGAGCTGGACGGAGGCTTGCATGTCAGCCAGGATGCAAGTTTACCATAGACTGTGGATGTTTGGACAGCGCTGTGGTTTCCCCTTCGTATTTACCAAACCAGTCAGTCACTGGTGAAATATGCTCAATGACTAAGATGATTTGTCGGATGATCTGTAGCCTGTACATTGGAATTATGATAGAGAATATCAGGCCGACATATCTTATGATCTGAATGACCCTTCATCTTCAGTTGTTGTTTACACCAAATGTGATAAAATCAGCCATTGTCTGCATGACTCCATTCACCTCTTCCTACCTACACAGACAATTTTGCCAGTTGCAAAATGAGAACGCACCCCTCTTTCCCTTCCCATGCCCAACAGGTTCTCGAGTCCTCAAATGCGACGGAAGCCTTTGATGTGATACAAATCAGCAGCTGGAACAGCGTGGGGGGGGGGGATGCTAGGCGACTGGCGTGTTGGACAGTGTCCCATGCTGTCTGCCAGGTCCTAGCAATGATCAATGGCTTCATTCTGAGTAGAAGCCCCCTCAGTGAGGAAGAGGGTCACGTCAGGGAGTCAGGTTCCTCTTGGTGGCCTTGCTGTCAAAAGGAACTGTCCTTGAACCACCACATGGGGAAAGTGGCGGAGTCGTGTGTGTTAATCGGTGTCTGACATCCTCATGTGGCTTTAGACAAGGCCCCACATCCCTGCCAGCTCCTGACTTGACGTAAGTGCATACAAAGCTGCCCTATAGGGATTCATAAAATAATACAGCGCGCCATTATGTACAGTGACCCCATTGTATTTTTATGATGTAAAAATACTCACACGTGGCGTGTTGTCGCCCTGCTCAAAGTGCTCAAGATCCAGAGGAAATTATATGCATCCGTATTTCTGAAAAGTGAATGCATTCAGAAAACTGAAGCTATAGTTGGATGAAGAGATTGGTTTTGTTTGCAAGAGTGGCAACAGAAGATTGGGGCTTTTTTACTGATGAGTTGTATGTTTTGGCAGAGATATAATCTTTTGCAGGTGTGCTATGGAGTTTTGCTGAACATCTAGGTTATTTTGGCAAATGTATTCAAAGCTTTGAGAATGTCCTTTTTTTTTCGAGAGATGAGCCACAGCAATCGAGAATTTTGGGGGCACTGACTATTTATATGTGAAAGGGATTTGGTTTTGAAGCTTGAGTTAACTGTTTCGGGTTTCGTGAAATGAGCCAGAGCAAACGAGAAAAAACTGTAATGAGAGGGCACTGCTCAGAGGCTGTTTCTGCAGCAGCGCTGGATATGAACAAGATCCAGAGGAAATTATATGCATCCGTATTTCTGAAAAGTGAGTGCATTCAGCAAAGTGAAGCTATAGTTGGATGAAGATATTGGTTTTGTTTGCAAGAGTGGCAACAGAAGATTGGGGCTTTTTTACAAATTTATTTTTCAATCTCTTGTCTTTTTTGTTGTTGTTCAAAGATGAAACCTTCTGAATTGATGTTGGTTTGTCTGCATCTTCTTTAAGTACAGCTGTGTGCATTTATACAAAATATCGACCAACTCATCTCAAATAATCTACATAGCTCTCAGTACGAGGATGTTTTTTTTTGGTCCATTTGACTCTTATGCAACCTGGGGGATTACCAAATGACCAGTCTGTAAAAAAAAAGTGCATTGATGTCGTCTACATTCCACCCAAAAGCAAAGACAGACAATTACATCACGTCAAAAGCATTTCCCTAGAAGCCTGAGTGTCAGCCTTAAATCTTACACACAAAGCGTTTTGCGCACAGAGGTGGAAATCAGCGTGGGCTGATAATCAGCGTATACGTCAACTGGGAAATGAAGTGGGAGTGCATGGGTGGCAACGGGGCAGGTGTTGGCTCCAAAGTCACAGGATCTTCTCACACAGTGCTGCTCTCCAGGGTGCAAGAAGGACTCTCCTGTCTCCTATTCTGTAGTAGCCACTGCCTTATCAAGGGAAGGAAGTAATCTGGGAGCTGCTTCCCTACATTGTGTTACTGTTCCCCCTAGTGAGAGGAGGCTGCATTAGTCAGCAGGAGTAAGATAACAGTTAGGGGAGGCTTAACACTAAGTTTGTTTAAGGTTTAAGCTTTTGAGGAATATCAGTTGTTTCGACTCGTAGGAAACGAACAAACTGGAAACTGTGAGATTATGAAGAAGCTGCTGTGGATGTATAGACTTTATATCAGACTGCTGATAAAAGAGGAAACACATTGCCGATGCACATTGCAGCTTCTCCCTGATGAAATATGGGGGGGGGGGGGGGGGGGACCTCACAGGCCCCTTTCACATGAATCTTCCTAAAAAGCTTCTTGAGACAAAGTTTCCACATTTGGTGCTTTTACATACCCCAGGGTGATTTTTTTTTTTTTTTAATCCGGCACTATAAGCGACTGTCTCTCCACCTGATAGCCGTTTAACAGCCGAGTTGTGTAGCTGCATAGCAAGAGGCCTGTTCTTTCTCTTCCTCTGGCAATCGGTTGTGCCAATAAACCCACCATGCCAACTTGGTAGAGGAACAGAGGATGTACTTTTGGATTTTTTGGACGTATAACTACCCAGTATGCAGCTTTTCATTATCCCTGACAATTTCAACTACCACTGACATCAGATGATATCCTCCAGTTACAGTCATACTGATCCATATTTAAAAGCAAAAGAGAACAGACAGAGGATTCAACGCTTGGAGCCGAGCACCACGCTTTGCAAAGGTCTTAGGAGGGCTGTTGAAAGGTTGAATAGTGAAAGCTGTATTAGTGTTCTCTGGTTAATGACATCCTGCCATTGAGCAGCTCGGGCCGAGGAGTTCAAATTCAGTCTTTGTAACTGGACCATCACTTTGAAAGCTTGATACTTTACACAAATTTGATCAAGACGTTTTGGGAGTTCCTCTCTTGGGACTGGTGCAACTTTTCAGAATGAGGAACTTCCTGATAAAGAGATTCTTGAATTTGTGGTTCATATTTAAAGCCAATCTAAGGCTATTTCTGATAGTCCTACCAACACGCCAGGATTTATATCTGCTGCTCTCCAGTTATTCTCCAGTAATATGTCAGCGAGCCAATTGGACTCAATCTAATCCATTGACTTAATACAGCCTTTGTAGTAGCAACAGTTTATCTGTTCTAACTTCAGCTATTAGCTCCGAATAGAAAATGGGTTGCTGTGGCTGAGGGGGAAGAGCGGTTGTCCTCAAGCCAGAGAGTCAGCGGTTGGATCCAGTCTGAAAAGCTGTAAAGCTGAAAAGTTCTTTGAGTGGTGATCAAGACTAGAAAAGCTGAAGTTTAAATAGAGACCATTTACATTAGAGGCTATGAGGCTCACTACCTAATAGTTTGATTTTAAAAGCTTAGCAGTATATGTCGCTTGAGCTTCAGTCTTTTGTGATTATATCATGTACAAATCTTTCAACCAAATCATCTGTTGATTTGGAAAAGTCAGTTCTTCAAACTTGTGCAATGGGAGTGAATAGTATCTCCTTGTGGCATTTCAGCTGTCAAACTCCCTCGGCCTTCATTGTTAACTGCATGTGACATTTAAGTCCCACAGACTCGAAAGTTCCTGGTGGTGACTCAGTTATATTTTAGGAGAGATATCCTCGCCGTGCTGCTTTGGAAGCTTGACAGGCTTCGTGCGGGATCGATTAAAGATGTCACCCTAAAAAAATTAAAAGACTTAGCAGCAAGAGAATCTCACAACCTTACCTCTCCCTCCGGTTAGGTGAACTGAACAAATAGTCACATCTCTGTCTCAGCCCACAGGCTAAATGGTGTCAGAGAGGCACACTTGTCAAGCCATTACTTTGAATGTCACAGCCACTGATCATGTGAAGCCTCTGGTAATCACAGCAGTAATTGGCAAATGATAAGAGATCATTTAAAGTGGCAGAGAACACGGTTAGAAACTGCAAATGGCAAAGGTATAAAGAACTGTGACTGCTTTGTTCAGCTATTACCTTTTTGAATGAGAGACATCACAAAGTGTAATCACAGAATCCTTTGTAATGGAAAAGGTCATTTTCTTCTTTTTTATTCAAAACCACTGCTGGCTCTTTGTCTTGCGCCACACAAGTGAAAGGACCTGTGACCGTTTTTTTAAGCATTGGTTTCTGACCAAACCCCCATAGAGAGGAATAACAGCTATTGAGGCAACTTGGGTGTAAAGGCCAATGTATGCTTCTGCGTTTTGACGGACACGGACAGATAGGACCGCCCTCTCCAACGTGGAACGCCCTCTGCGTGCCTCTCCGAGGCTCCTCGGAGAGCTTTTCGTGCCGTGCTCATTTTTCTAACTATACGTCGAAATGACGGACAGCCCACGGATAGCACTTGGCTGTGATTGGTCCGCTAACGCCAGCATTTCGGAATGGAAACTTCCTGTTCCATTCCCTAAATCACAATAAACCAAAATCACAACTACGACTCTATGATTAATGTGACAAGTGTGTTAAGCCAGTGGCGTTGTCCGGCTGACGGTGGCTGGTTAGAGCACTTACAGCATGTGTGTACGGTCACATACGGTTATAACGAACTTTGATAACGGGGCTAGCGGGCTAGCCACCATGCTAACTGCGGTGGGAACAGCGCAAAAACCCGCTGACTTTAATCCCACGGCTCATGACACTGTTTCTCAAACACCGTCAGATAGAAGCAAACACTTGGTAGTAGCTAGTATCGGGTGTCCGTGCTGACTGTGTGTGGAAGCTGGGGGGAGCTAGCTGCCTCTGTGTAGCTTCAAGCTGTTGCAGCTGTTGAATTAGCAACGCAGTTTGGAAACAAGACCGGGGAACCGCTGCGCTAAGACACGATAACAAAAGCATTTTGACCCGCTGGGTGTCACTTTATTCAGCAAAAACTGTCGCGTCATCAACATCCTTTTTCTGTTAGTTGCCATCGTTCACTGTTTGTGAGGAGCCGGGAGGACGTAAATAAACCAGCGTGGACTTCTTCTATATGCCTCATGAGGTAGGCTTGTCTAAGCTCGACTTCCGTTTCGCCATCTACTGTTCTGGCGGTGAATTGTTTTCACAACAAAAAGGCTCGTAGAACTATAAATCAAAAAGGGTCCGTCCAATCCGTCCGTCCGTCATTCCGAAACGGACTCGGAGAAGCATACTGAGGCCTTAAGGCCCCTTAGTTACAAATGGATCAAATGTGTTTGCAGAAGGCTGCTTCGGACCTGTATGTTACAGTTTTTCTCCATTGCTTTGGCTCATTTCACGAAACAGAAATGACATTCTCAAAACAACACGTGCAAACCACAAAACTACTGGGCACTTGTTCACAACAGATTGGAATATTTCATTCCTTTAATCAAATTGCAATTATATTAGCACCTGCTTGCACAAGTTTCAAATTATTTAGCACACCTTTTCAAACGGTTTGGTACAATTGCCTTCAGTTAGCCCAATTACCAATTGAATATATATTGCTGGTCGAAACTGACTGCTGCTTCTCAGTCAAGTGGTTGTTCTCTGCAGAACATGTTGGCATCATTTCATTGTGTACATCATCACCTGCACAACAGTTCACTCCACTGTCAAAAAACTTTCAGGCACATAATACCATGATAAACAACATGGTATATACTGTAATATGGATCTCTTGGATCAGCGGCATTGGATCCTTCCCCCATTGCATAGCAAGGGGGGAAAATCAGATGTGATGTTGAAAACAATCTGTGGCCAGACAGACATGAGCGCGAGGATGAGCAGGAGGGTGAGGATGAAAACTAGTGAAACTCAAGCTTTGCTTTACTTTATTAGTGTATGTGTTGTTAGTGAAGGCTATTCCTAATTTTAGTTTTGATGTGCTTATTGTTTGACAGTATATTGTGCTGTACACATTTTCTGTTACTGTAACCACGATGTATGGCAATTACTGTAACAATTTCCATGACAGTATGAGTTCAATAAAGTATTTTATGTGAAACCTTGAATAAATCTTTTTTTCTTTTTGATACACATAGTATTCTGGAAAGAAAACATCTACTGTAATCATTCAGTGTCAAAGGACTGAGCCAAGACTGAAATGTGCACATGAGGGATATTTCTATGGTCCACTGCCATACTGACAAACATCTAAACATTTTGACCTGTGGTGTTTAAACAATGCCAAAGGGACTTTTCATGTTGGGGGCACTGACTATTTGTATGAGAAAAGGATTTAGTTTTGACTGATGAGTTTGCTGTTTTGGGAGAGATATGATCTTTTGCAGGTGTGCTATGGAGATTTGCTGAACCATCTATGTTATTTTGGCAAATGTATTCAAAGCTTTGAGAATGTCCTTTTTTTCCCGAGAGATGAGCCACAGCAATCGAGAAAGTTCATTTTGGGGGCACTGACTATTTATATGTGAAAGTGATTTGGTTTTGAAGCTTGAGTTAACTGTTTTGGGTGAGATATGACCTTTTGAAGGTGATCTATGTAGTTGTGCTGAACCATGTAGGCTATTTTGCCAATTGCACTTAGAGCTCTGAGAATGTCATTTCTGTTTCGTGAAATGAGCCAAAGCAATGGAGAAAAACTGTAATGAGAGGGCACTGCTCAGAGGCTGTTTCTGCAGCAGCCCTGAATCTTGGATATGAACAAGATTCAGGCATGAATGAATTTTTTTTTTTTTTGTCACATTAGTTTCAAGAAATCACAACATGACATTAAAGGATGCAGTTCTTCAGCATTGACGTACTGGACATGAAAAGGGCTTTTGCAATTGACCCACCTTCCTGGTATTTCAAAATACTTTCCCTTGTCGTATTTCCTTGACGATCCTTCCATCTACGCAAGCACACGTAACACCCCTGCTTTGATTAGACATTCCATCCCATCAGCTCACTGGGGCGGTTCAAGGGTCACTTCCAGTTACACACTACGTCTGCAGAGACCCGAAAGCGAAAGAAAAAAAAAATCGGAATCCTGAACCCTGTGACAGACTTTCTTTGGCCTTTTTCTTTTCCATGGAACATTTTGCACAGTGGATTACAGTAAGTATTGAGCAGATGTTGTCTTCAAATCCAAGTCTATCAGGCATGGGGCCAGTCATTGTGACAACCTTTCGCCAAGTTGAAAACGCGCCTGCGAGGCTGGACTGCTTGGCTTGTTTTCTCACTCAGAGTCTGATAGGTCCGCTGCATCCTGTCTCAGTGGGCAGCTTGTGAGCTCCATCCACCAGCATGAGGATTTGTCACTTGTATATTTTACAGATGAGTTTTTATCCTCTGCAAATACACCAAATATATCAACTTATTCAGCTAAATCTAAGCGGCCTAATGATATCACAAAATTCCATATGGATTTGAACCGGGAGCATATTTGAGGTCTTTGAAAGAGGAATGCAGTCCAACAGTCGCTCACAAACTATAGGCTTTGTGTCACTGAATTTATTCTTTTGTCACCAGGCAACAGATAAAACATGCTTTCTTAAAATAACACCATTGGACCAGGCCAAGCACAACAGACCCGAGACAATCCAAACCCTCACATCAGATAAAGTGGCAAGTTTCGCACAGAGCAGCTGATCTCTACTCAGTGCTGTTACTAGGATTTTTGGGGGCAAAATCTGGATTGAGGGCACCCCCCCCCCCCCCCCCGTTCTAGCACCCATGTGCAAACCTGCATCATACTCCATATACAGTCCATAAACCAGAGACCCAAATATAATACTTTAGATAACTAGACTAATGTTTTGATACATTTTGAATCCTTATTGGTTACTTGATACTATTATTGATCTATATAATGATACTGTACTCAGACACCATAATAATGTGAGGTTTCTCTTGTGGTGAGATTGATCCTTTAAGTTCTTCTGATCCACATCAATCCAGTCAGTTTCCATTTGGCTCAGTGGGCCGAACCTGCTCTCATCTCCATCACCTACTCTCTTTCTTTCCTTCTCATCTTGTCCCTTATCTTACTTCCTCAGAGTCTTTTCATTATTTTCTGTCTGCATATACAAATATTACTGGTTTACTCTTTACTAATCCTACACATATGGACATAACAAAGATTTTTAAATATCCGTGGTACTTGTTTTAACGTGCTTTTTAACCTTGATTCACTTTCAGAGCCGCCATGCAGGGTAAAGCTTTAATAGTAATGTCAGTGATAGGAGAAAATCTGATTTTGACAGTCAATACTAGAACGTCTTCAATACATTCATTTCAGGCAACTATTTAATTCATATACATATTTTATATCAGAAATAATAAAAGGTCTGGGATGTGTAGACCCTTGGGAGTTTCTGGACCGTTCGCACATGTGAAGTCTAGCAAGGAAAATGAAATAGGACTGAATCCTGAATAACTAGATAAACTCAGCACGGGTAAGTGTGACTGAAATAAGATGCTCACTGTGCATACTATGATGTGGAATAAGCAATTATAGACTTAGTGATAATATTATATGGGGCACATGCTCAGAGCTCTTTTAATCAAAGGTGTGTAGCTAAGTGTTTTAGACTGCTGACTCCACACTCGTCTCCCTCTTCCCCCGGCTTTGCATAGAAACGCACATTCTAACAAAAAGCAAAGATTAACCAATCAACCAAACTCCTGATTTACTGCTCCTGTTGATGCCCCCTGACATGAGCCCTTTCGACTGGTGCAGAAATGCAGTGTTCATAATTTGCTGCAAGCTTTCTCGTGATAAGGTTAATTCAGGGAAAGTAAAACGGGAGGACAGGAAACGGCACTATTGACAATGTATTTGTACAAATATTAGGATAACACTCTGCTGAACTCAAAATAAGGAAGGTATGGGCTGCGTGTTATTTCAGCGCAGTATCCTGCCATTGTAAGATGGGCTGGGGGGAGAGCACTGTTAGAATTACTAATCGCATGTCAATACTTAGAATTTTATTAATTCAGGATTTCCATTAGTGGTTTTGAAAACGTTGATGAACCTGTGATCATCTGAGGGGAGGAACTTATCTTTGGGATGGCTCTGTATATGACTGGGCCGCTCAGAGGAGCCTTCGCAGATTGCCTCACAGGTCAGCAGGGCCACATGAGGAACTCTTTATCTCTGCAGCTATCAGGACATACCTTGCATCCGACATAACTCTGTAAGGCCCCCCGCATAAAGTTCACCTCAGAGTTTTTTTTTCTTTTCTCTAGCGTCGGTGAAAAGAAGCTGCATCGCATGAATGAGGTCTGATTATTTATCAGTGTAAAGTGAAATGGAAAAGCTCCGTCATCACCCCCTTGTTATTTTCTGGGTGAGACAGAGAGAAGTCAGTCAGTTCACTTTTGTGAGGAGAGCTTGGTTTTAAGTTTTTTTTCTTTTCTGAATGACAAGGCTGTTCGCAGTCAGCGAATAGATCACGCCTGAGATACGCAGGAAAACGGACAAAGATCTTTCATCGTTCTGAGTAGTGCTGATAGAAGCTGGACCACACGAGATCACACGCTGTTTCAGTTCAAGAGAGACGGTTGTATCTTTAACTGCAGGTTTTCCTGAGAGCATCCTGGATAAGATTCCCAATGACAAATGACAGACGTTGTTCTGTATTTACAATTTTCTTGTATAACACATCGGACCTCCTAAATTCCACACATTGTTGGGTAATGGTCCATCAAACACTGCCTGTGGGAGTGTGGCTCCATGACGCGCCAATGAAACTAGTGTGTTTATTATTTACGTCTCTGAAGATAAAGTACCTCCATGAGGTCGAACACACAGCTCTGAGTATGTCTCCGGGGGGGTCAGACCAACCTGACAAAACTGCCATGTTGTTGAGTAATATCCACTGGTTTGAGTTGCATTTGCTGACTTGTTGATAATCGACTCCCAAGTGTTTAATCATCATCTGATAATTCGGGAGTTGGGAGAAGCCGCAGAATGGGCTCGACTGGGATCCTGTGGGAGTTACTGTGTGTTCTGTCCCGACCTTCGTCCACACATGCCCACGCATCTACCCTTTGTGGAAAATAAACAAAGTAAGTGAAATTATTTTGTATTTGTTGCCGTCCGAGGGACTGTCCCTTGACCTTGTGGAACGACACGCAGGGGAATAAGCAGAAGGGATTTGCTCCCCCACCTCCACCAGATGGTGTAGCCATTGGAGTTCAGGGAGGCATTTATAGCAACAGGGTGGGGTCCGGCGTTTGACCGAGGTTGGAGACTGTTGCGATACAATACTCACACACACATACACACACACACACACTCACTCACACACTCACACACACAGTGCTCGCTCCACGTGACACAGGTCAGATTGACTCCCATCTCCACTGAAATCAACAAAATGCCCCAAACAATTTCCCCCCTGAATAGATCTATTGTTTACCGCTGTGCAAGAACTTTAAATAGCCGAGAGCTTGAACTTCCTCTGCCTTGTACCAATTGATTGCAAAACCTGTGCATGGCTGTTTCCTAACAGACATTTCTTTCTCTTTTTTTTTTTCATTCCGAAAGCACAGCAATCAAGACGCCTTCATTTCCATCTGAGTTCCACTCATTCCAGATCCACCATGAGATGCAAAATATGCTCCGTGTTCCTGCAACATGAGATAAAGGATCAGCTCTTTTAAACATCCTCTGGGTGTCTGCTCTGAATCTCATTTCCCAGCCCCATCATTGCCCTCTAGTGAACACTAAATGTTTTAATTAGTCTGTAGGCTGTTGGTTAAGGTAAGTGGAGTTTTAAGCATATTTAGCTGAAGAGGAATCGAAAGGGCTGTTCTGTTGAAGTGGTCGGGACCCTGTTATACATCTGTCTGTTGCATTTTTTATTCTTATTCATTATCTCAGTATTTAGTTTTAGTTTTAGTTGACACTGGATGCACTTAGTGCCCCCTGGCCTGAAACAGTATTATTTATGATCTTTATATTTATGTTTTATTAAATTTAAATCAAAAGAACATTCAATTAAAAGATGCATTACAGTTTTATTTTCATTTTAAGCCGCTTATTCTGTCAAAGCATTGGAACTGACCAACAAGTGGCGTTCAGTGTGTGATGTGGATATGGATTAACCCTTTAAACACTCATAAGGAAATAGTGTTGAAGCAGAAGACAAAATTACAGCTGTTGACACACAAATGAGATCCCCACCATTCCACTGACGATTTCATTTATTTTAACAATCATTAAAACCCACAGATTATAATTTAATGGGCAATCAAATCTGTCAAAATGTACCTACTTCTTTTTTTTTTTACAACAAATGTATTTATACTACCACAGTATATTTAACCCAAACAGCTATTCATACATCATTGCTCCAAAATAATACAAACAAACTAGTGTAATGCAGTAAATTGATTATGTCATCACGCGTCCCTGCACAGCTCTCCATCGGAGTTTCTTTCCCTGCCGCTAGTTGAGCTGAGTGGTTCCAACAGCCTCGTTTTCTATGGACTTCACTGTGAAATGTATCTCTCTTGACTTCTGTCTGTCTGCATAGATTCTCAGTGACGGGCTTCCACGTCACTGAGAGCTGTAATGAGACAGAAGTGTGCCTGAAAGCCGGAAGCACAGGAACATGAACAAACACCTGAAGGCGAAGAAATCCTTGTGATTATTATAAAAAGCATCAGACTGTTCTGTCTATGCACCGTGATTTTACAGTTGTTCAGTTCTAGTCTTTCTTTTTTTTGCAACATTCCATAAGCTGATGACCTAAAGATGACAATGTATGAGTATTGAGATTGACTAGGATTTATGACTCCCAATTTCCTGAGAACTCCCTTTGACATTTCTGTACTATTGCATAAAAAAAAATCTGTCTCAGTCAGTATGTGTGATTAATGTGCAACGTGACCGAAAGTCTGTCGTTGCTTCACAGAGGTTGCGACCAGTGTCCAGCAGAGGGCAACAATGGATAAATATTTTCATTGGTGAGAATTTTTACATTCAAAATGTTGCTTCTACCTTTTGCCTTATTTTCACGTGATCTTCTCACATTTGCATATTTTTCCTTTATATATTTATGTATACCCTACACCAGGATTTCCCATTTCTATTCTTTCTGAACCTTCAGTGTGACGAATTCAAAATTAAGTTTTTAATTGACTTTTTGTAATAGAGGATCGATTCATCATTGTACCCTCCTCTTGGGGAAGTGCAATTCAGAAAATGAGATTAATTTTAATTAGTTGATATGAATACCTGTATGAATTATTATAAAATGCACAAGCACGACTACCTCAGGTGGGAAATCATTTTTATTCAGTGGGTTGTCTGAGATCAGAGGTGGTTTGGCAGAGGTGCTAGAAATGACTAAATATTAATATTATGATAATTAAGAATGTATAACCTGTGATCTCTGTGTGTGTCCATCCATCCATCACAGAGATACATCTTCCACCCAGGTCATGGTATCTTCAGGAGCTGCACATAGCTCTGTAGAGGAAGCTGTGGAAACATCTGGCATCCACACTACTCCAGAGTATTAGAGCTGCAAAATGGACGAAGTTTGGAAATGTGGTTGGCTTTAGTTTGAAAACTCTGGGGCAGCATTCGAGTCGTGATGGGCTGAAACAGACATGTCTGGAAACGATGATGTACAGCCTCTTGCTGATTAGCTCTTTTCAGTCTAGATGTAACCTCCGCTGACCCTCAGGGTCAAATCACATGACCCTCTTCCAGAAGAAAAACAACCGTCATTATTGGTTTCGGTTGCTGCTGTAGAACGCAACACGGACAATTACAACAGTTTTCTTTCCTAGCATCTGATGAGCATATAAATTCAGCATTTAATAATGACATAATTGCTTAGGCGTATAGGAATCAAGCTATTTCCAGTGTCCAGCAGGGTGTGCATGCCTTCCTGTTTACACTGGCACGTGGTCACATGACATAGTAAGTTGTCAGGCATGTTAGTATGAACAAGGATTAAAATAATCGTGCGGAAATTCTCCTGTTGACGGAGATCGTTTCAGTTAGAAAACACCTATCAGGTAGATCGCTGTGTGTGTGTGTGTGTGTGTGTGTGTGTGTGTGTGTGTGTGTGTGTGTGTGTGTGTGTGTGTGTGTGTGTTGTGTGTGTGTGATGTTATGCAGACGCTGGATTGCAGATCTGATCCCTAACTCTGTTTGACACGAGAGGCAAACTTCCAACTTCAACGGATCCGCCTTCGCCCCTCTTTGACTCTCTCAGCGTTTCTGGGACTTAGCTGAGCTTCAAAGTTCAATCCCACACTCAGTAGTCTGTTGGAGTTCAGCTCTGGTTTAATTGAACCTCTAATCAGTTTGAAATATGTTGGATTCTGTTAAATCCTCCTGTTGGCGTCTCTCGTTCCGTGTGTCGACAACTTTCACACCAGTGAAGCCTGCACGGTCTGATTCAATCCAATTTGAAAAAACCTAAAGAATTGTAAAGCACAGGCGAAAAGATGAGTTTCTTCTACACTGGGCAGATTACTGCAATTACACACGCACACTTTGGCCATGCATGCACAGTTAAATACAAAAGCTGATGTGTTGCAGTGTCTGGAGGACTTGAAGGAGAAATACATGGACAGCAATTCTCTTGATGGAACAGCAGGGAATCGTTCCCACTCTCTGCCTCACTGCAGATATGATTCACCACCCAGCAACTCTCCATGGTCACACAACGGAGACACATGTCTGTACAAAAAGCAACGTTTGGAATTCGTCACTGTCTGTTACAGATGTACAATAAATGAATAAATAGATAGAAAGATAAATAGATAAATAAATACATAAGGAACATTTGAGAAATATACCTCAAATAATTTCCAAGGTGATGTCCTGGCATTATATTTTTTGTAATCAGGCATTTTATAATACAATGTTTTATCATATAAATGTTATATTTCTGTGATATTATAACACACAATATTATTATTAATCATTAAATTAAACCCTACTCACCCATATTGATACCATGTTTTACTGCAGTTTATATATTGTGAAATGTTTGATATATAAATAGCTTAATGACAGCTAAATATTTTACTGACAGGTTTCAGGCAATAGTCACAATAATATAAAAACATTATTAGTGAGACTGTATTTATAGGAAAACAGCAATGCATTACATTAAATGGTAATGCTGAGACTAACCTGCTGATATTCAGCAGGTAGGATAAAATCTGATTCACCATGATTCCATGCAGTTACTGATCAGCACCACACACATGGTACAGATGAGGTTGATTGGAATGTTGCATCTGTATGAAATGTAATCATCTACCTCAGGGGTTTTCAACCAGGGGTCCGCGGCCCCCTGGTGGTCCGCGACGGCATTGCAGGGGGTCCGCGAAATTCGCTTTGATATTTCAACACATTTCCAGATTACTCCTGAATATCGTGAAAAATAGCTACAATAAGAAAAATATGTCTAAAATAATATGAAAGTGATGATGGGAACCTTGAAACCGGCTTGGGGCTAGAAACTTCCAGTAGTTTCCCCCTGTGCATGCGTGTTTAAGGTAGATGTAGAAGAGCAGTTGAGCTAGGTAGAAAAGCTCTCAGGAGCATGGAAAACCAAATGTTAAAACTTCCTTCTATCCACATGCATGCACGCACACACACACACATAGAAACGTGCGCACGTAGGCACATCAGTGGGCCGCGGACTACTTTCTAGTCAGAATGGTGGTCCCTGGGACAAAACCAGTTGAAAAACCCTGATCTACCTGATGAGCTGTTGAGAGATTTCAACACATAACAAAAATGTCAACTTCATGGTGTCACTGGGGGACAAGTCAGTACAGTTAATCCTCTGGGGATCAGGACAGAGTTGATGAGATATTTGAGTCTGCGGCTGGGTGGTGCATCAAAAAGACCTTTATTTATTTAGCCGACATTACTGTTCTAATGAGAATGAGGTAAAAAGCTTTATAACGGAGCAAGTGTTTCACCACACGACTTATGAAATATGATGCTACTGAATAAACAAATAACTGGGAAAAAAAGGCTTATGTCCATTCTGCACATCAGTCGGCCACTCGTTCCATTTGACGCCACACTGAAGGGCTCCATGTTTACCATTTCTCTTTAGAGATTGTTTATAATGCATTAAAAAAAGCTCTAGAAAGCCACTTCACAGTCAGTGAGTGTGGAATCAGTGGCACTAAATATATGCACAAGAGGTTCTTCACCTACAACTGCGGGGAGATGGCGTCAGAACTCAGGAGTGGCGTGCATGATTAATCAAAATATCACATGTTTCACAATCACGCAGTGTGGGTGCTCAGTGTGGCTGTGGAAGTGTTATTGTCGGCAAAAGTGTTATTGTTATGTAAAACTCCAGCTGTTGTTTAGATCTCACGTCAGCTCTTTGGCTTGGTAGCTGGACATTTTTTAAAAAGGTCAAACCCTGATAAGCACATGCAAAATTATACGGTAAGAGACAAGATGACCGGAGGTTTATTGACACCTAAAAAGAAGAAAAATTGGCTATTGCCATTCATTAGCCTTCAAGACATTATCTACATGGCCTCATCATTTGAGGGATGCGGGGGTTGACCTGGAGCCAATCCCAGCTGACATCAGGCGAGAGGTGGGCTACAGCCGGAACAGGTCACCAGCCGATCACTGAGACAACACACAGAGACAAACAAACATTCACACTCACAGTCACAGTTTAGACAGCAAGTGCAACGCCCACTCCAAACAGCCTCAGAATGATTGCACATCATTAGTGAGTCCTCCTCAGACAGGCCTGTATATAACTCTCTTACTGTTTGTGTGATGGACGTTGGGTGCAGACGTTTGTATTTGTTCCACCATCCACCATTTTTGCAAAGCTACAGATGGTTAGCATTACACTGTGCAACCAATTGCTCCATAATCTAAAATCAGAACTTGTCTAATGTCAAGTCACGCTCCTTCCACCTTAAACGGATCAGTTATTAGAATAGACTGTCCAAATAGTTTACATTATTTAGCTTTAGGAAATTGGAATATTAATTATTAAAATGTGCTGTGTGATGACTTTTTGCCATTAAAATATAATCATCACACATCTAACAGCCTGATCAGCCTTTTTTCCCCTCAGCTCAAGAAACGTGATCATCTTTGCTATTAAATAACCTCATCTTACTATAATGATGATACAGTCTGGGTCAGTGCAGCTTCCTCGTGCTACAGCACAGGATAATTAGTGTCATTTTTCACTGTCAGATACTTCTTATGCTCTCAGTTGAATAAAACTAATGCAGAATAATACAACAGGCCCACATACAAGCCGACCTCCATGAACGCTGTGATTATTTTAGATTCAACTGTGTGATCATTTTGAAGGGTGTATTTCACACGCTGGAGAAATGCATTACATTGTACAGAGAGGTGTTTCTGCTGTTTGTCCTATACCCTCATTAATTTGAATGGTGTGGACAAAAAACAGTTCTGCTACCTTTGCCAAGGAGGTTGTGTTTTCACTCTTTTCATTTATTTGTATCCTTGGGATGTGACATTGGCTAAGGAAGAACCTCGTCACATTTTGGCAGCGATCCTGGGAGAGGAAATGGATTTTCTTATTACTTCCCTCAACATTACGAGATTACATTTCTACGTTTTCATCAATTTCACAGCAAATAATCCTTCAATAATAATCTGATATTCTTGTCGGAGGTATCCACCCTTTAGCGCTGTTCTAGTGATAGTAATGAATATATGTTATGAGTCCAGAATTACCAATCGAGAACAATGCGTCAGATTTACTTTATCACTTGTATTTTGTGCTCTCGGTGCAGCAGAGCTAATCAGCTGACTGTCTCATGAAGTGTGCCACACTGGATGCTCTGTGAATCACTGGATATAGACACTCAAAGTGCAGGTGCCTGCCAGAGCACACCAGACCCCCCCGCTCTGCCACTTTTTTCTCCAAGCAAGGATATAGATTTATTCACACTTTGCATAATCAGCTTAAAATTCTTGTAAAGTGCTTGAAGATCAAATCACAACTTGAGTCTATAGAGAGCCGCTAAAAAACAAATGGAATGGACAAAGATGTTATATTGACATAAAAACTTGAAGAATATTCCATGAATCTTGCCAGCAGCAGCAGCCGGTACAGCCTCCTAGCGGCACAATGAATTTAATTATTTTTTCTACCTAGCGATGATTTGCATCGTGGACCAAGATGGGTGCACGGCAGACTTTGAAGGTGAGGAATGAAGAGAATTAATTGAAAGGGGAATAGAGGTGGAATGAGCCGGCTGAGGCAGAGGGCGGAGGGGCCGTGAGGAATGGCTTCGCAGGCGGGTGTAGGTCGGCTGAAGGAGGGAGAATGGAGCAGCAGATAGGAAGTACAGCGGAGCGGTCGTGGAACACCGCTAAGCAAACGGGTAGGCGAGGAGGCTGATGAGTAATGACCCTGGAGCACGGAAGAGAGAGATAACAATTAACTTGGAAGATACCACAAGGAAACAGATCACTGGTTCTCTACAGAGCATTTATTACCACATTATCTGAGGCCGGGTAAGAGCAGGAGGAGATACACTGCAGGTTGACAGAATGTAATCAGCACCAGGAGAGTCAGAGAGACAGAGAGACAGCGAGACAGACAAATGGAGCACCGGAGACACAGGGGAGGAGGGGACCTAGAAAAGTAGTGAGACACAAAGCCAGCTTATAAAAGTTGGAAGACTTGAGCTGAATCCTCAGTGCCTGCTGGAAATGAAAGCTTGCTCAGCTCCGTTTTTCGACAATTAGATGAGCTTGACCTCCGTCTGCACTGCAACCGTTCCTCAGAATGTTTCTGTCACATCCAGCCCTGGCGTCAAATTATTTATATTATTCTCTATTTGTCTTCCTGATCTATTTTGTATATTGTATTATGTCTCATTTCAGATATGCAAGTGAAAATATATCTTCTAATTCAACACTAATTATTACCTACCATATCCATGTTATCATCTCATACCTCTTAGCTAGTTTCTTGTCTGACTGCTGTTATGTTCCCAACATGATGAAACTATTCATGAAGTTAACATTTAATCATGTTAACATTTATTGCTGACTAACTTATGTAAACTTTCCACTGTAGGAACAGCGGTTACATCACCTGCAATTTAATATTCACAGACACACAGGCCTGAACATGTTGTGTACACTCCGATGCTTAAACAAATAGCTGAACACTTTAAAGTGAGAGACAGACCACTGAGCCGAACCTCCTCCTGGGTATTGTAGATAACATGCAGCCGTGTGCTGATTGATCATTCGTCGATTCGTGTTGATTGCTCATCACGAGTCCCGATTATCACAGAATGAAAACATGCTAACGTATTATAGGTGGCCTGAAGTAATTGCCCCCCCCCGTGATCTCATTTGAAATGGGAGATAATGAAACGCTCCGTAAACCGGCATCCCATAAAAGCTGCATTGTCTCCAGGGATCACGATGACAATAGAACTTTAATTGCTCGACAGCAGCATTCAATCATAAATCTACCACGTTTTTTCCAACTACTGCAAGTGTCAATAGAATCAACAGTGAAGTAGATAAAAGACTTGATTGGAAATGAATGAAAAGTTAGAAAAAAAACATGGAAAAAACATGAAATTACCAATCAACATGAAAAACTAAATTAATTCAATTGTATTTGAATAGAGCCAAATCATAACATGCATTATCTCAAGGTCTATAAATAGTAAGGTTGAGACCTTAATGATAGAGAAACCCACAATGAGCAGCTCTTTGGCGACTGTGGAGAGAGAAATCCCTCATTAACCGGAAGAAACCTCCAACAGAACCAGACTCAGTGTGGGCGGCCATCTGCCTCGACTGATTGGGTTGAGCAGAAAGAATGGGGAGGAGAGAGAGAGAGAGAGAGAGAGAGAGAGAGAGAGAGAGAGAGAGAGAGAGAGAGAGAGAGAGAGAGAGAGAGACCAGGAACAGTCGCGTAGCTGTCATGTTCCCTCTCTGACAGACTAATGGTTATAATGAAAAAAAGAGTGATATTAAATGTAAAGATGTTAATAATGATACAACATCAACAGTTGATAATTATTAACTAAAGAGTCACAGCATCCTTTAAGCACCAAGTTGAAAATCTACGACATCACTTTTTTGAGATTATAAACTTGGAAGCACAGCCATGTTTTACATTGGCCTCCATCCAGCTTCCTGGTCATTATTGTCTGAGGGCACATTCACATTTATCTTGCCTGTTCTGGACTTTTGAGTTTGGTCCAAACCAAAGTAACAGGTGTGAGAGGAAGTCTCGGTCTGGATCATAAAAACAATGTCTCAGATCGGGAGCAGTGTGAAAACAGTAGTTTTCTCTTATAGTACAGACTTTTGTCTGTACCAATGCAGCAAGTTGCGACATCATTAAACAACAGAAAAAGAAAAGGAAGTGGGTTTCAGGATTGCTTGTAGCCTTCACCTCCTATAATTTAATGTTTGAATGAAAAAGACGATCATTTTGATGGTAGTGGGAACATGATGCTATTAGAGAACCAACTAAATTGTCTAAATGAACTAGTTCATCTTCTTCATTCATATAAAGAGACTGGTGTTTTTCTATGCACTGTATTAAAAAAGGGAAGCGAATAAAATATTGAATTTCTGTCTCCAGACCAGTGAAGCAGAGGCAGACACAACCCAGTGATGACGTACTTGTGTTGATCCTTGAGATGATAAAAATATCACTTAAGCAGGAGAATTTCACCAGACAGCAATCAGCATTCATACTGAGCCCGTGCAGGAACAAGTGGTTCCTCCTCCTCCCTTTCCTCCTCCTCCTCCTCCTCCTCCTCCTCCTCCTCCTCCTCCTCCTTCTCCTCCTCCCGTCTCCCATTGCACTCAACTTCATCCTTCATCTGGCTGCAGACAGTTTGAAGAGCAGCTTCTAATTACACGAAGGATTGCAGCATTAGCATAAATCCCTGCATTAATTTGTCATCAACAGTGATGACAAATTTGTAAAAGGACATGTTGCAACCATCCTAAAGAGCTTGTCCTCCCTAATCCCAACATTTAAGTCTTTAAATACCACTTTAAGTCACAATTCAGCACATGTGCATGTTTTTATATGTATTATTTTTACTGTCATTTTACTGTTGCCAAATATTATGATATCAGACATGTCTCCCTCTGCTCTCATGCTATTTTCATTCAGGGGATAATTGGTTGTAATTTCATTCCTTTGAATTCTTGCCAATATAACATTGCTCTAAAAATACACATCTTTCAATTTGCAACGAGCCTATTACCCACTGATCCTCGATGACAGGTAACATCAGTATTGCAGACTGGAGCTGTGGCAGCATGGCCGTCTCTCCTGGTAACTGCCTTACATGGACAGTTTAGCCCAAAAGATGTTTACAAGCAATCATAGATAGAAAATCAATTGACAAAGTATTTGTGTTGATCTTTGGATCCAAGCTGTCTCTTGAAATTAATCATTTGTCAAACACTGCTGTGCAATGCTGTGATTGGTCGACCTCCACTTCTTTCTCTTGCTTGGTAAAATGATAAATGAGCTGCATACACACAGTGTCTTTATTGTTTTAATGACCACTCAAACTACTATGGTTCACATTCATGCAGGGCCTCTCTATCTAGGTCTTTATCACATCTCGTTCACAGGCTCCCTGTTTAGCCAACTGGGGCGTTTAAGGGGTCAGTGCCCAGGGACACGTTGAGATGTGGACTGGAGAAGCTGGGAATCGAACCAGCGACCTTCCTACCCTCTTCTGGCAGTGATCTGAACTATGTACACTGCACAAGGTACTAATACCATTTCAAGATGTAAGTACATTAAAGTTCAGACTTTTGAAAGGATAATGGTTAAAAATAACTCATTCTTGATTGGTTCTATGTGCTTTGTTGATGTTTGATTTGCTGGATGCTCAGGTTGAGTCGTGATCATAGGTTCATTTCTTTTGTGATGTAAAGCCGATGCAGTTGAGCTCCCTATTTGCTGAGCATCATTAGCGTTGCACATTTCTGTGTTCATGATATGTGCAGTGGAAACAATGAGGGTAAGGTATACTGTATACTTAATGGGTAAACAGAACAGAAACACATTAATGGATAGGTCGTATCCCAGAGTCGACCTCAGCTCATACATGAGATGAACGTTTTGATTTTTTTTTCTGTTACTATTACGAGCACTGTTTTGGTTTAAAAAGTGAATCTATATTACCTCACTATCTGCCCCAGTGGTGCAGTTTATCAATGGAGCTCAAATGACCTTAAATGTCCACACTTAAAATAGTGATTGAAAAGTGATAAGAAGGTCTTATCAAAGCTTGTTAGCATATTCATTAGATACTGAGCTGATAGAGAAGCTAAAGGCGCATCTTGAGAGCTCTGTCCTTGTGGGTTTGAATCCATTTTCACTTTCTCTTTGGATATCTCTCGAACCATCACCTTCGATAATCTCAACACAGGTCCTCACACAGTGGTAGTGCTCCTTATCGGACCAGTAAGATAATTATTAGAGAGTATTTGATTCTGCTAATCCTCTCGTATCTTTATCTGGTCTTTGGCTGTGAAAATAGACATAGGAAGACAAAGTAATGAGCCACCTGCATAAAAACAAAAAGTAATCAGACAAAGACAGAATTGAAACAATTCCACCAGATTCCCACAGTCAAGCATCCCATTTACGAGTATTGATTCCTCATCTGCATAACCTTTTAAACTAGCGTCACGGTGCCCATTGTTTTTTGTCTAAACTGTCTCTTCTAATAAGCAACTGCTGCTTAAAGGTGCGCTGGCCTCTGTGTGACTTTAACACCTGCAAAGGCTGGAAAATTGGATTTTAAACACCTTGAAAATGAAACAACAATTTCACAGATGAAAACTCTAACCTCTGTGTCAGTAGTCCTCTCTGGATCTATTGTGCTGCCACAAAGCATCAGAGAAAGACCGTGGTCAGTTTGTCTGAGGGCACATTTGGAACAAGTGCGTTTGTTCCAGCTTCTTTTCAGAATTTGTTTTGTCCCCCATGTTGGGTGGCGGGGGAGATCGATGGCAATCAAAGTGGACGGTCGACCTCAGAGCTTTATCAGGATGTCCTGAAACGCTGTCTAGTGTTTCAAGTGAGAATATATGACTCCAGTAGAGCTAGTTATGTCTCTGTGCTTTAAGTGTACAAGTTTTGTTGTAATCCAAACTGTGGGGGTTCATTGTAAAGTACTTTTTAATTTACATTTCATATTCTGTTCTTCAGATCACAGAAATTGAGCCGGGGATTTAATTGCACCCTCCAACCAGCCATAGAGAACCAATTAGATTCTGCATGTTCAAAGCACATAACAAGAGCCGTCAGTGCACTGAAAAGTTCTTTACTTTCGGTCTTTGGTTTATAATGTGCAGCAAACACCTTATAACCTCCTGGCAAAGGTGTGAAAGGAGTGCAGTGAGTTAGTGGCGTGGAGTCACCTCCTGTGTGCGCTGCAGACTGAGCCCACGTGATTCTAAAGAATCAGATTGACAACGTTATCTCTCGAGGCATAAAAGCTGATTAGTAAGTCTCTTGTGCTTGTTGTATACCAGAGTTGTAGTTTTAGCAAATACACTCTTAATTGAATTTCCAATATGAGGTGCCACTCTGCATACAAAATATTGTCCGGGGGGAGGGGGGGGTTCAAGGACAATGCTCGTGAGTGCATCATTTCAATGCAAATTGTTTTCACACGTATGATGAAACAGCTAATGTGGTAATTATGGTTTGTGCATTGTGTTGAATGTCACAGAAGTCGGAGGGATTTACTTCATAGGGAAATATCCTGGTAACGTGTGGCGGGGTGCACCCCGTCATGCAGGTGATGGAGGTAATCGTCACTACGTTGGAGTCGGGCGCTGGTTAGAAGAGGCAGTGGCAGGGAATGATTCGCCTCCTGCACAACAGGGTCAGTGCTGCGGCTACTGTACATCTGTGAACAATCCGGCTGCTTGCCAGGCTGACTGATTAGTGTAAATAGCCTATTTGCAAATCCAGCAGCATGTCTGTTGTTGAGGGGGTGGAAGTAGCCAACAAATCTGTCTCCATTCATCAGGGACATCAGAGCGCTGCATGTCAAATCTCTCATCAAAGGTAAAACTAAATTAAGTCCAGGGAAGGGTCAGGACATTAAATCTTAATCTCATTTACATGCACGATGCAGCCGGGTTACTGAGAACAATTCGATTTGCACTATGGTTTGATTAGAGCTGTTACATGGATTCCACTAAGCCAATTTTCCCCGTCAAGTTTACGTGATCTGTTTGGATTAACGCCCAGAAGGATGCACCGAAGAAAGTCATCTAATTTAAATTGTTTTATTAAAAGAAGGAGAGAATATATTCCACTTGTGCTGTGGCATCGTTTCCCTCCCTGATCACAGCTGCTGTGTGGGAATCCGTTTGTCTTTCCTGTCCCTCGCTGCCACTTGTCTCCTGCCGGGAAGTCACTGAAGAGCAAAGTGAAGGAGACAGACGTGAATAGATGTGGGACAACTGTTTGTGTAAATCCTCACAAAATGTCCATGTTAGAAACTTAACTCAAATAGAAAAAGGTTTCCCTGCTCGTTTTTGAATCGGCATCAGGAGACGTCTTTAGGGAGTTGGCTATTTCACCCGCTTTTCCCATTTTCCTCTGGTGTATCCCCCTCCTTGTGTTTGCTGTCCCCTCATTCACGATGTCCTGTGGGACACGTGGGCGTCACTTCCTGATTAGCTGCTCCTGCCAGATCTTCTGCACAGCCAGGTCTCATCATCAGTCAACGAATCATCAGTCGCCAGCTGAAGAGTAATCATTGTGGTATGATGGAATAATAGTGTAAGGGATGCTTTTATTTTGTAGTAACAGGATGTGAAGGAAGACCTGGGTGAGACCGGTAACATGCACACGGGTGTTCTGCTGTTAATAAGGTTTAATAAAGACCGACTTCGAATACGTCGCTGTATGAAACTCATTATAACCATAACTTGACAATCATCATCATCATTCAGTAATCAGTGTGGCAACATTACTATATCATATACTGTCAATCTAACATAAGATGATCTGACAGTGAAGCGGTTTTCAGACATGAACTCTGGAAGAAGACCCTAAAGTCTGGTTCAGGGGTTTTCTGGAGTTTGTCTTTCATATGTGGAGAACGTAGCAGGAGAGGAGAGTCAGACGTGTTCAAAACAACAGGAAGAAGTCCAGAACATTCAGTGAGCGGGGGGGGGGGGGGGGGGGGGGCTTTGATGGCATCATCCCTTATCGCCAAAAGCTCCCAAACCTTGGTTTGAACTTGGTTGTTGGCAGGTTGCTGTACTTCAATGATGGGCATGATGTGCCTGGAGCAAATTAACTGAATAGCTTTTGATTATACAGATTAAAAACTAATACGCTCACTTCCATATCTGAAACTGTGGCCGTGTGCAGTATGAATACCCAAGATTGGAAGTGTAATAGGTCGTCTTTTGTCTCGGCCTAGTGCTTGTGCCTTAGGAACTTGTGCCAGCCTCAGACAGTAACTGGTCGCATCCAGTCTGGTCTTTGTCAGCCTGCCTCATTTGGGGGAAACAATCTGGGAAACAGCTTTCCTGACCTGCTCTCCCACAAATCAATTCAGTCTGCTCGCCTCGCTTCCAGACTGCTCTGATCTCCAGCCTGCCAGTTTCAAATCCTGATCCTTTTTTAACTAAAACCCCTAAAGATTCATCCTGGTCTTGAGTCTGTGCTTTCTGCCTTTTATTGAGCTCAGTCGAGCCAATTAGGAAACATAACACGCTGCAAAAACCTGCATAATTAGACAGTTAAGAGACTGATCCCTTATTCCCACTTGGTGTCAAATTGAGTTTTGCCTTTACAGCTTGTTTATTTCTCATTCACTTTCTTCCTGTAAATGTGAAAACATTAGTCTGGTACGGCTGCACTGGTACAGAAGATGTGTGGTGCTGAAAAAGTCAGGTTCAGGTTATATTTTTGCTGAATCACATTTGACCCAATCACAGAGCAGAGTTCACACTGAGTCGAAAATGTATTTGTTGGCAGCATGGGTTCAACTGATTGGATAATTACAATACATGATTAATACAAACGGCACGTTGTCCAGCACGCCAACACCCAAACTGTACAACTGTACAGACAATTAGAAAAAGAAGTACAATTTTGTGGATTAACTTTTGACATTTCCTGTGTTTCCTATATTTTGTTTTTGCATTTATAGCTTCATCCATCCAGTGTCCCTACAGGGGGACATTAGAAATGCATTGAATATTCTCAGTTTCTTACGCCAGGGGTTAAACATGCACACATTGATATCAGGACTATTTTCTGTTGTGTCTGCCATTACTGTACATACCATAGCATAAATGTCCTTAGCACTATGAAGGCAATGTGTAAGAAAGGGGGCTGGGGGCTGGAGGGAATTGATTGCCAGCATGACAGAATTATAATTCCTGATATCGTAAAGATTGTGAATGTGCATGCATCTTCAATTTGCAGGAGGGGGGGGTGAGGATCGAGGGAGATGCTGTATTATCCAGATTAATGTCAGCAGCTCTGTCAGCACCTCTATCCAACTGTAGTCACGGCTACATGTCTGGGATTAATCCCGGATATTGGAGGAAGTGGATTTGTAAAACAGTAACGCTGATCGAGCCTTTGACAAACAAGAGGAGGTGACAGTGTAAGGGCATGAATAACGTTAATTAGGTATTCAACAAAGCTGATTAGCTCAAAGACCAATATTCCACTGTCAGGGACCCGAGTCTATCGGTAGACTGAGGGTAGAAAGGAATTTGAAAGTCTCCACGATAAATATCCAATTAAAACTTTTCTTTTTTTTGGGAGCATGGACTTTGTTCGCTTAAGAAAGAAACCAACATTCATTCAAACTGGCTGAAGTGGAGCTGCGGGTGCAAAGTGAGCATCTCACTTCTGCTCCCAGGGGGGATTTCACTTTTCTCTCTCAGCGTCATTGTTAGCCACACAAAAAAACGCCGGTCGCCTCAGAGCGTATTTGTGTGCCATCAGACTTCCGGCAAAGGGAGGTTAAATTACTGACCCTTCTGAAGTCATTCTCAAAGCTTCACTCAGGGAGAAGTGGAATCTGAAACAGGTGCTGAGATAGATTATAGGGACGGCAGCAGAGTGTTAATGGACCGGGGCTCAGAGGGAAGATGGACAGTTTTAAGTATGAGCCTGACACACAATTGATGTCTTGGGAAAAGAGGAGAATTTGGTGGATGTCGAAGCCAAGTGGAGTTTGTGCAGGGGAGAAATGAGAAGCACTTAAGTGCTCAGCCTCACTTAAACTATGACCAGGAGCAGTGCAGCATTAAATACTTGTAGACAGGATATTGCAGGTGAATGGAAAGGTACTTAATTATGGATTGAAGTGAGCTAACTAACATGATTGTGTACGATACACATAATAATATAAATACTGGTTATCTGATAAATGTACTTAAGAGCAGTAGTTAGTTCCTGTTTTCTTCTCCACCAAGAAGAAAACATCTGGCTCTTTAGCTGCTGAATAGTTCAACAGCCAGTGAAGTGGGAAACTGTGTCCGTCAGCTGTGTGTCAGGTAGAGAGCTGTGGGACTAATGAGGGTGAAACGAAAGTTTGCAAACAGCAAAACCAAAAAGAGATGAAGAACATGAAGTCTCCTCGGAGCTGAACGAACCTGGGTGGACCTGTCTCTATGATCAAACCTTCAATAATACAAAAGTCACATAATTAATTGTTAATATTGTTAATTGTTAATAAAAGTAGTTTTCTATTTAACAATATGATGAATTCTTGAGGAAATCTTGTAATGAAAATAGTTGACATCTCTGTCTTTCTTTATTTTTTACCAAGACAGTGTTACTGTAGATGCTACTGAGGCAGCACAATACAACTGTCCATCTCTCTATCCAGTCGTTCATCCATCCATCACAGTCAGTGGATTGTTTGAATATTTATAGAGGATATTATACTTTTTTAATTCTTCTTTCCCACTAATCTCTCTGTAAATCGCACATTCCGTACATTGAATGCAGCATATGGCGGATCCACAGAGCCCAGTTTTGAACCATGATATCATGGAGATTAATCCCTGTGGAAATGACTGTCACAGTCACTTTGCACAAATTAAATATTCAATTATATTAATTTGCATGCTGAAGCTTTTAAATGAATTTATTGCATTATCACTAATAGACAAATACTATTTTAAATGATACGTCTATTTCTAATGTTTTCTAAATATTGATAGAGTCAGATTACAGATTAACAGATTAAATTTAATTCTGGGGGTGAAAATGCAGATTAATGGAGGATTTACTGCAAATAACCATTAAAATGTGACGGGTCGTGGGTGGGGCGAAGGCGTAACCTACTTTTTACAACCAGGAGGGAGAATGACTGTGACATTATTACATAACACAGAGCTGTGGCAACGGCAGGGAAATGAACTGTAGGCCTATTATTATCATCAGTGGACCCATCTCAATTCATACATACATACAGAACAGGAAATGAAAAAATAAATCTGACCCTGAAATGAAAGTCGACTTGCATATATTTATCACACTGATTCATATCTGAAGAACGTGAAAGAAAAGAATACATGCATGTTATCTCACAACAGATGGGCTTGTAACTGATGACCACAAAAAGAGATACAGCTTCTACCCTAGTGACTGAAATCTCTTGAGCTGCTCTCAGACATGCAGTGAACTTTGCAGCCCAGATCCATATTATCCAGTGGAGGTGCACGTGTGAATGCAATTGTTCCAACGAGATGCTCCGCAGTTTCTACAGGACATTCTGCCTGGCCTCCGAGTATAATGTCTCCAGAAATCCAAACTAAGTCAATTTGTGAACACAGCAGGGGATGAAAAAAGCACTGAAACACACATAGAAGACACTGACCAACTGGAGAGTGTGTGGTGATAAGAGCCGACACCGGTGTCTGTGTGCTGTCAAGAAAATCACGTGATCTCTGCAGCGGAGTTAATGTGTCACTTCTTACCTCTGTATGCTGCACCCGGCTGTTCTAACAGAATTTGTTGCCGTTGTGAACGCGTCTCTGCAGGAAACCTCCCGCTGCATGGTGCATGTGTGAAAGTCAAACTGGGGGTAAACATTCTGCAGCCAATTCTACTGAGTTTACCCGCACGTCTGAAAACGGCTTTGGAAAGTGCGGCTGCTCAAAATGCAGCATCTTAATTACCAGTCGGCTGCAATGGCAACTCACAGGTGCAAACACCAGTTGCCAAATTGTGGAAGTATAAATCAGAGTAGAGCAGTGCAGTGAGAGGTGGGGAGGGGAGGAGGATGAACAGGAAGACAAAGAGCATCCTGGTGTGTATCAATCATTACAAGCGTTATTGGCCATGTTGTTCAGCCTGATCAGACCACTGCCTATAGTGTGGTAGAATACTTGGTATTAAACACAAACTGTAAACACTATGAGCAGATCAGCCTTAACAATCCATTCATATAAATATTTATTTAGAACTGGTATCTTTATTTTATATATTATATTATAGTTCTTATGCCATTACAATCGTATCAGTTTTGTGGCATTGCTGCAAAATCTGTGTGTTTGATTACACATCAAATATTGTCTGGAAAGATGGACGACAAAAGTGAAGACTGGGGCCGATAAATGACGTATCAGGTCATTTAGGCGGTTGGCCTTATAGGTAAAGTACCTTATTTTCATGCAAAGGAAACAAATTAAAGTAACTGCAGTTTACTATTTATGACTTTGCTTTTAGTTAAAGTACTAATATCTTTTCCTTTCTGGTTTCAACATTTAGTGTTTTCTGTACAAGTATGACTACTTTGAGTCTGCATACTGACACAGGAAAATACTGGATTTTGCTTTGTCAAAGTATTGACTGTATTATGGACATTTTTCCTCTATTCATCACATTTAAAATGTTTCTGTTTATTGGGTCTTCAGGTCCTTTTGCCCGTAATCTGTAAAGTCACCACATGGGACTGGAACCCTGCATGAGAATGTGATCCTCACCGCTGTCACCTAATTCTGTGTAAATGTAAATATTGACCTTAGAGACAATGGAGGCAGCTTGTGTTCTGTGAGGAAGAGTCCCAGGAGCCTCTATTGTGCACGGATATCTCAGAATTCCAGACGTCTACATTAAAACAAAAATATCAGAGACACCTCATCCTTTTCTATGTTTCGAACACTGTCACCTTCCCTTTAATAAAGGATTTGCCTCAGCCATAGAATACTATTCTTCACATAGTCGTAAATCACTTGGCACAGGAATGTGTGAGTCAGAGCATTATTTTGATTTAAATTGACATTCTCCTATTCCAGCCGTTCCCTTGGGTCACGGTTATGATATTGCAGATATTTGTACTCTAACAATCGCAATTAAATTCAGCTCCGTTGGTTCTAATTAAGTAAATTAAGTAGAATTTCAGGAGAGCCTGGTAGAGAACAAACAAATGTTAACCTCAGAGCTTCAAGTTTTTTTTATTCAGTCTGTTGTTTTTCTTGAAAAGAATCCATGCTTTTATCTGAAGTATCTATTATTCATGTGCAATAGACGCATTGTGTTGCTGCATGTCACATCAGGTTATGGTATGGAGCCCCAGCTTGTAGTGCATAGGACGGTACAGCTCAGTGATATGTTATGACACACGGATGAGAAAAAGGGATGTGGAAGTGAATATAATAATCACACACACACGCACACACACACATAAACACACGCACACACACAATTCAATAGGTCATAGTTATCTTTGACCCGGGATTTCTCTTGTTCTATTTAGGAGTGTATGACAATAACTAGGTTTGGGAGGAGTTTAGATTAAGAATAACATTTTGGAAATTACAGGTTACTGATATTTGGACTGAAATCTGCAATATACTCCACTTTCATTTCACAACAAAACCGATCAAATAAATGTTCATGGAACCAATATTCACTGGACTGGTTTCTGCTGTCGGGGACTTTTTGCCATCACCTTCGCCTGCGCCTGTGGATTCAACCAATGAATCGGACAGTGTATGTTCTTTTGCACTGGTTAGTGACCTGCAAAATATAGTTCCACTGGCAGGGACTAAACAAATGTAAGAAAACATCATTATTGGGCACATTTTTACAATACCCCTGAGAGCAGGATGAGTGTGTTTTACAGGAACAGAAATAACATAAAATAATGAGAGCTCGAGACACAGGATTAAAACTGCAAGTGAACATTTATTGGGTGCCTTTAAGCTAAATGAAAAATATAAAATCTCTCCACCCAGTAAATGTCAGTCTCTTAACTATTCCGTTTTAGAAGTCCCTTTTGTATACGCTCATTGGTAACCATCCATGATTCTGGGGTTAGGGTTAGAGTCTTTTCTCTGCCCCTACACAAACAGCCTTATACTGTCACAATGCTGGAGACCAATGATTGACTGCAGGAAATCGTCTGTGGTGAGCATGTTACACATCCTGAGGGATGCAATTCAGTACTGTATGTCCTCGGCTGCATTCTGTTCGTATAGCTTCTTCCCCGGACATGAGCTTGACATCTCTGGGGAAGCTAAAGCGTGAAGGCTGAGAGTTTTTGTTCTTCTGGAACCTTCGGCACATTCAAAACAGCACAGGGCAGATGGCAAGGGCTCACGATCCAATATACTGCATATCTGGGTCCAGGTTTTATTTAAGCTTCCTTTCAGGATGTGTCAAAACTCGACTAATGTCTCCTAAATAGTTACAAAGCCAAAGATAGAGGTAGTTGAGACTGTTTGATTCTTATCTTAGACCCCGAATATATTCATGCTTTTCTGGCCTGAAACTCATGTTCATAAATACAGTGACCTCCTCCTTGCATCCCTGGATACAAGGTGGAGATAAACAACACAAACTACTGCCATTATAATTCTTGGAGAGATACGAGGCTTCATGCAAACCTGTCTCCCACACTGACACACCTCACACTCGCTACCAGATCAAATGTGAAAACAAACTTTTGACACCATAGCTTAGAAGTTTAATCAAAACCAGGAATCTAAACATGACACTTTAATGATATGTCGGATCAAATTTAGTAGATTTTTTAAAACTCCATTAAGTGAATAATCCAGAATATTACACAAAGAAAATTTAAGTTTATATACATATATATGTAAAGGGACTGTATATATTTCTAGGTTTACGTTTTATTAAGAATAACACTCAATGCAATCAACCGAAAACCAGCTTATTATCATATATGCTAAACCTTATAATTCAAAAATCAGAATTGAAGAGTTTCTCATTGTATGAATGAATGATGTGATGTCGGGAGAGTGGAAATTGAGCTGAAATGTAAAGCCTGATTTATTCTGAGGGATTTCAAATAATAACTTCTGATTAAATGCAGATATTTCTCGTGTATATTACTGTGCAGTGTAGAACGCTCCCTAAAACGAACAGCGAACAATGTGTATAATCAAACTCAAAGGAATCGAGAACAAGGACACTGAGCAGGGGAGGATGTTTCTGTGCACAATGCAAATCACTGACAGACCTACACCGTGTCCCATGTTCTCGCTCTGGGGATAAAAGACATGGTGGGAAATACGTGGCTTCTTAAACTATAATCAGGTGGCACCGCTGTGTTTTGGGACATTTCTGCGACTCGTTCAGAAATCCTCTTTGGGCTTTGGGAGCTCTGCATGTCTTCAATTTCTTGTGCGGCAGGTAAATCTCCTGGATAATGACATCTGGTCAAACGGAGAGGGAATGCTGAGACGCTTTGCTGGTCACGTGACAGTTTGTGGCCGAAAGTAGATCACCTCTATTATGATTCAGATGGCGAGGACCTCCGCTTCATTCGGTCGCATCTTCATTAAGGCGCCGCAGTAAATCCAGGTGATGATGCCTGATGTGAGTGCTACTCGAGGGCACTGTGGGAGATTAGATTCCAGGAGTTATGCTCTTTACTTTCTATATTCACTTGTGGGGTAAACATTTAGTAATACAAACACCAGGGATGGGGTCTGTGCTGAGCTGCTCTTCCACTTTTTTGAACAGACTTCGCAGGTGAATTTAAAGAATCTGTTTCCAGAATATATATTTACCAAAATGCATCAGCTATGGGCTATTTAACTTATACGCATCCTAAATCGCTGCTACGATTTGGCAAAATGTCATCCGGAGCTACAACTGGTACACAACGTTGTGTGCGTTTTGTGTAAAGAAAAGTTTGAATCGGACTGTAAACAGTTTCTGACAAAAGCTAAACGGAGTCGTGTCCCAGATATCCACTGTCCACACCGGAAGCCCCTAAATATTGCCTGTTACCTCCAAAGGCAAATTGGCACTGAACCAAACTGGATATATTCACACTTTCCCATATTCACATCCATAACCCAACCTCTTTATATAAAGTCTATGACCCCAACTCAGTAGTTGAAGAAAAACTCACTCATTGTGATTGTTAAAGGCTCATTCCCTCTCCGCTCTTGTTTTCTTCCGATGTACCTACACAACCATGGTCCCACCTCTGCAGGGCACAACATTCTGAGGGCAGCAAAAAAAAGTGAAGAAGTCAAGCAATCATTTCCAATCATTCAGCAACCGTGATGTGATGTTATGCACCACACGGCGCGAGTCTGCGAACAGCGGGGCACAGTGATAGGAGTTCATTACCTCGCTGACAAGTTGGAAGGGTGCTTCCTGCTGCCGGCGGCTCTTCATCCACCAGCTCACCGGGGCTACTCCTGTTAAAACCCCTGCAACATTTCAAACAGTCGGAAAAGGTTGAAAATGTTGTCAACGATAATGATGGCTTACCTCGCTGACCGACGCTGTGTGAATGAGAAAATGTTTTGCTTGCTGCTTGTGTTTTAACCTCTATTCTCATCCGTCATTAGTTTAGTTAGTTTGCAGATTGCACAGAGACGACTGAAGGGATTTCCACAAAACTTGGAGGAAGGATGAGACATTCAAGTTTAGTCTTGGTCTGGTCAATGGGACTGATCCATGTTGTATGTTCCTCTTTCTTTAACATTTGAGAAAGGCAGGTTTTATTTTACGTTTTCACAAATTTCCCAGGGAATGTTTTTAGATAGATAGATTACTTTATTCATCCCCGGAGGGAAATTAAGTCGTCATAGCAGCAGGTATATTTGAATACAATAAAATACAATACAATAGAATAAAATAAAAAATATTGAGGTAGAAAGAATAAAAAAAACAGGAACACAAGATAAATAGGTAGATAAGGTGCAGTGGCAAGATGATGGTAATAGTACTGATGATATGATGGTGATGTTATTGTTAGAGAGTATATACATATAGTACAGTATATATATAGTATATAATATAATATAACATAATATATATATTTATATATGATAGTAATTCTACCAGTATAATAGCAGTATATAGTAATAATGGCAGCAACAGTATATATAATAATAGTAAATATAATAATAATACACATGTATAAATATTATATACAAAGAATATACAAAGAGTATGATATAATATGATATGATATATAGTAGAGGTATAAATATAAGTATTCGACTATACAATAGATAATATAATATACTATGAGTGTAAGAATATGTAGACAGTGTGCAAAAGACAATATTATTGTATAAAATGATATATAGTATCAATATGGTTCATATTAACACATAACGGAGTGTTTTTTAATGGATGTTGATGTAAAACATTAATCTTGTTACATGTTTTAAGTTTGTGCAATTTGCTGCAGCTTGAATATATGTAAGAAGAGTATTGGGATGTAGTGAAATCTTTAATATTGCCATTATGATCCCGGAGTTTAATACAATGTTAATTTGTCATTTGAAATAATACATTATTATTTGTCTAAATGATAATAAATCATACAAACTAGATTTTTTCAATTAACTTCTTTCCAGTGCTAAGCTAGCTGGCTGCTAGCAGATGGCTGATCATATATTTGTATCATACAAATAAGAATTGCTATTAAAAATTCACCAAAAACATCAAATCTGTGAATTTGCACCAGTTTGCTCGTCAGCTCCAGTCTCACTGCTCTCATCAACCAGCCCTTTTCCCCAACTGCAGCACAAACCTGTTTCCACCAAAGAAAAGAAAATCATTCAGACATTTGCTGTTGCAAATCCACCAATCCATCAGAGGGAACATGAACACGAGGAGTCGCCTGATCCTCGTGGGGGGTTATGTTTGTCCTTCACTCTCCATTGATGATGAATGTGTAGTCAACTGTGCAAACATTTCTCCAGAATAAAACTCTGCCCTTGAGCGAAAATCAAGAAAACAGATAGCACTTAACCCCGCTATCAAGGACCAAATATTATCGTGAAGATCAAAGGCCTCTCAGCGTTTAAATACACAACATGTACCTGTAGAAGTGCAAAAAAATACAACTCGGCTCGTAGTAGTTTTCAAGTGGAAGCGCCACGGAGTCTCAGAAGATAACCTGAGATTTATCTCCAAGGGGCCACTTGTGGAATTTCTCTGCTATTAACTCATAATGATATACCGGCGCAATTATATCTGAAGTGCTTTTACTCACACCTGTGAACACCACATGGCTTAGGTCTAATGGATACTGAGTTGATATTTCTGAGGAGTGTTTTTATGTTGTGATGTGATCAAATTATCGCGCCTCAATTTAGGCACTGATGAGATGCAGATGTCTGGAGTCTCGAGAGCTCTGACAGCATCAGGGTACAGCTTCATCTTCAAGTATTGTGCGACAACATTTCAGGAATGAATCTTCAGGTTAATGTGTGGCTTCATTATCGGAACAGGGGCGGATCCAGGGATGGATCCAGGGGGGGTACTGGCCCCGGCTGAAATCTGATTGAACCCTGAAATTCCCCTCGCTTCTCAGTAGCATTTAAAAAAAGTTACTTACTAACAATACTGACACATCTAATAAGAGCTATAGAGCTAGCAGTAAATTAGGAATGACTTTACTGAAGCAGGAGTTGTGCATTGATGTTGTACATACAATTGGCCCCTCTGTGTTAATTGTGGCCCCTGATTTAGAAAAATCCGCCTCTGCCCAAGAAGCATCTGACACAGACATGTCATGCAACACCTGGGTACACTTTCAAACATTGGGACTTGTGTGGTTGTGTGCACCCCAATGGGTTTAAAAAAAGGCCTCAGAGCCAAAAGCATTTGACACAGTGTTAATCTGAGGCAGTGGGAGTGACATCCCAGAGGGCCGCGTCATCCCGTGAGGCAGCGCTCTTTGTCAGGTGATTTTACAAAGTCATCCAGGGCCTGGCAGTCTGGCATGCAATATTATGATGAAGCTCATGGACGGGATCAGCCTCTGGGAAATAAAGTGGCTGCGCTCAACATATTTCTTCATCCTGCCGTGAGTAACTGTGGCGTCGGACATGCCAGCGCACACAAGCAACTCGGAGTGGCACTTTTCTAATTATGCAATATGAGCATTTTTTCCAACACCAGAGCATCGACTGCAGCCTGGGAGCCTTTGTTTATTGAAGCCATTCTGATAAGGGAAGAAATATAGTTCGGTTCCTTCCCTGGCAGCGAGCTACTCCTCCTCTCCACTTTAAAAACAACAACACACTCAGGAGGCTATTAAAAAACAGCAAACTTTATATTGCTATGAACTGACTATCAGTCTGTTAATGAAACAAAGCTACATTTTACTCCCAGCTTTGCTTCTAAAACTGAGTCTCAGTGATAACTTCATGTGCTAAATTAACTTTATTTTTCCTTCAGGGAAGAGCAAACACTGAGACGTTGTTTTTATCGCAGTGTTTTTGTATATTGGATGTTTCCTCGAGGTTTTAGAGAGCATCAACAAAGCACGGGAAAGTCTAGTTCATTAAAACCAAACCAGTCCGAATATATGTGGTATTAATATTGTATGTAAAAACTAGATAATGAGGAGTTTTATGTACATTGTTCGACTTTAAAATGTATTTAAACCACGTATTAAATACATGACTGTATTTTGTCTGGACTAAATCATGGAAACTTGGAATGAGAACAGTAACTGTTATGGGAAAAAGACAATATCTAAATTTACACCTACATTTATTTACACTTAAGCACTTAAGTCAAGCCTGTTACTACTTTACGCGAGATTTAAAGGGTACTCAATGTCATTGTATTTTAAATATGCCATATTTTATTCGTTACCTTATTTTTAAGTCATCCTTGAAACACCAATGTGAAATATTTAGTTTGATAGAAATGTGCATTTTCAGAACAGATGTGAATGTACTGTCTACACACACCAGTCTGATCATAGCCGTGCAAGAGGATTTATTTCACTAAGAATAAAACAGTGCAAGATGAAATAGATTTAATCAGGTCGCACCTAATAGTCCCAGTAATAACACAAACTACCCACCAGTCATTTCAGATCATCCACATTATAAAAACGAGACTTATATTGTCCCCACAGCAGCAAATAAACAAAACCCATGCAGATTCAAATACACAGATTCTTTAGAGCATGCACACACACACACACACACACACAGAAACAAACACACACACACAAACAAACACATCAACTGGGATCAAAGTCAAAGCTCGAGCCGGACATCGAGGTGAATGTGTTGAGGTGAAAGCTGGAACAAACTAGTGAATCTTCTCTCTCCACCCACACAGTTGGTCTGGTCTCGTTATGGAGCTGTCTGTTATACCTACACACACACACACATGTTCCTTCTGAACCCTTTTCATTACGTTGAACACGTGTTTCTTTTCTTCCTTCTGTTTTACAAACCTCACAATCTCAGGTCTGTTTCTATTTAACACAATTTATGTTCCTAAAGTGACAGAGACACAATTTCAGTCTTGACATGACGTGATCTCCTGTGGTTGCACGACACGCAAACTTGTACACACGCACATAACACTTGGTGGTTAGCAATGTAGCTTCACAGCACTGTGTGGGTTTTCTCCGGGTAACATGCACAGTGGGGTTAATTAGACACTTCTTATTGGCGTGAATGGTGTTTAAGAAACGCAGGCCATGTGGAATTGGCTCTTGCTGCCCCCCCACCCTCAGAGGACGAGCGGTTTGGATGGAGGGATGGATGGAGCCCTACATACACTCAACAAAAAGACATTGAGACACACACACACACACACACCAAAACACACACACACACCCTCTCAATTCAACTTTCTTTCTCTCTTTATAAACACACATGTACATTAAAATAGCGGTATGTTCTGAAATTCTAATTCTTTATTTTTTGTCTTCATGAATTTCACAAAAAAAACAAATACATAAATGTGGTGAAACTTTTTCATATCATCCCACAGCATCTAAATATTTCATGATTCAAAACCTCAGTGGGATTCAACTTTGTGAAATCTATGAGTTGTTTTTATTTATGATATTTCACAATCTCCATCATTGTTACATGACAGTAGTACTTCTCCAGATTACCTAGAAAACAACTTGGTAAAAAATGACCTTAACAATATGAAAATAAACTCTGACTCATGAGCCAAGAAGTTGTTGCTCACATTGTGGTGCAGAGAAAACACTGTGTACAACAAGAGGTGTGAGATTCAAAACACAAAGCCTGCACGAGTGCCACAAAGCGATGTCGTTTATCAGTGTTGCCCCAGCAGGATTTGCGTAACAATGATCGGCTCTGGCAAACAATGTGGGATTTCCATTTAACCCACATAAGGCACGGACGGTTCTCCCCTTCTGATAACACACTGCCTTTGTCACGGCTCGGCAAGGGAGGCCGGGGCGAGTGGTGCCACGTGGGCATTCACAGAGATACCGCTGACAGCAGCTCATTTAGTTGAGCATTATTAATTGCAGCACACTTGCCAGCGAGGTCATTTACGGTCTTTTCACACGAGGGTCTTTTTAAACATGTGCACTGAACTGGGAGGGGGGGGGTTAACGGCTGCTGTGTATCAGAACATGCCGCTCGGTGCCGTCAGAGCACGGTGGTCAGAGGTCATCATCCATGAGGCATGTGTGCTCTGAATGGCGTTCCAGTGTTTTGCGGCGCAGTGACTCAGAGGAATGGGTCGCCGCCGGCAGCAGTGGGACGTGAACCGACTGGTGTCGACTGCTCACATCCTCGGCCAAGTGAACCGGCCTCACAGGGCACAGGGCTTATCACTCGTGCCACCCGAGCGGGGCTCACTGAGCGACCGCTGAGCCCCGCTCTGTCAAACAGCCTCAAAACTTTGATTAAGTCACCTTGATGCCTGTTCCACTGTGCAGGAGCGTGTTCTTTCAGCAGCTGTCATTTCACTGAGTGCAGTAAGTAGCTCCAGCTAAACCCTGCAGTTATGTAAAGCTGACTCATGGGATCATCTTGCCCTTCCATACTGTGGGAGTAATGCTACAGCTTAATCAGATCCTGTCCTATATGATGCATGGCTGCTGCTGCTGCTGGTGGCTTTGTATATTCTACACAATATATTATCTCTGCGAGTGACCTTTTGTTGTATTTAGCTAATGGTGTTATTTGGTTGTCTCTCATTTAGAGGATTGCTTCCAGCCCAGAATGTTCCTCTGATGCGCCACGGGGCAGTTTGTGTCCCACCTCCTCGTGCCGTCTGTCTGGAGGAACTTTCCTCAGGCGGTGCCCTTGCTCTGAGCCACACCTCCATGATCCTGTGACACACGGCCACGCTGCACATTCTCAATCTCTGCTGTCGGGCTCTGCGTGCTTTCATCAGCAAACTGAGAAAAATTTCCTTTTTTTTGTTAGCCAACAACTGCCTTTTGAAAATTATGTTTTATTAAAGCGGGCGTCGAGCCATTTCAATTTGTAGAACATCCTTTGTGGCCCATATTGAATTATTATTATTGACACAAAATAACGTAAATTGTTTTTGTGTCTTTTTCCTCATTTGTTTGTCCCTTGTGATTTCAGTAAATCACTCTGAGATTTTGTATCTGTAAAATGAGCTAAACTACAACACTTCTACACGGGTATAATGACCTTATGAAGAAAAACAATGCTGAGATTTCAAGAATAAAGCCGAAATGTTAAGAGTCTACAGCCGTAATTTAAAAATATTTAACTAATAAGCAGCAAGGAGAACCCACGCTGGTTCCACTGAGTCTGGATCCAAGATCTTGATCGAAATCAAATTCTTTCTTGAGAAACTAGATCTCTTTGAATAACACTCAGATGCTCTGGACCTCTACCAAATAAATGTTGTTTTCACAATATTCCACCTTTATTTTATTACAGTTACAACTTTATTATTATAAATGCCCAACTTTTTTGTAATATTACAACTTTTTTGAAATATCCTAAACTGTGTTGGTGTAAGTGGCCTTAATGGCCCTTGACTAAAACTGCTCCTCTCCATCGAGGTGTCTGATATCACACGATGATCCTTTTGCAACTTTTAGCGAAAACCACTTACTCAAACTCATCATCCCCGGTTTACCAACACAGTCAATCCTCCCCCGTGTCAAACTCAGCTGTAATCCCCAGCACAGAAATTAGTGGGTAGACGATGATTGACATGTCTGTTGTTTCATCGGAGGGACAGAGAGAGAAAGTGGTAACTTGCTGTGGTGTCCTTCAGTGTGTTTCCAGTATCTTGTGTCATATCAGTAATCTGCTTTGTAATGTTTCTTCGAGACAAACTGACACTTTGGAACAATTTCACTTTGTCTGGTTCCAGCAGCTCCGAAGCAGCGCGTTGCCTCGCAGGCCAGATCAAATTGTCTCATATACGTCCCCGGAGGCCCACGATTCCCCATCCCAGCTTTACAATTAGGTCAATTACACTCACGGGATGAGGAGATTCCTTTAATGAGCTTTCGTTAGGCCAGTGGCAACAAACCTGACGGAAACCAACAAGAATTTCACAGGGTTTATTTGGTTTAACCATATTTAAAGTCTGAAAGATCACAAGTAAAGAACAGCAACAAGCATAAGTTTGATCTCTGCACGATGCAGCTGATAAATTGTCCTCACCCTGATGAAATTGGCTCCATATCTGAAACCTTTTCTTGCAATAAACCCATGAGTCATGAAGCACCCGACATCCCAGAAACACCAGAGATAACCCACATAAAATCAATTACACACCGTGGTTGAGTTGAGTTTATGTGGGATTTTACTTAAATGCCTTCAGGTCCCAGGGTGTTCAAACTCAGGATCTGAGGCTCCAGCTTTGGTTCCACGCAGCCCTGATGAAATGTCTGATCTGAGCTCACTGTGAACACACCGTTGTTCAGACAGAGGGTATAGATTACTGAAAATCTGGAAACATACTGTTGGCTATCGTCTAAAATCCTTCTTCCCTGGAAATGCAAGTCTCTGCTGAGGCTGAAAAGCTGCACAATGTGCTAGATTAGAAAACAAATGTGCTCCTTAAACATTTCATAAAGTCATTATTGTAATTTTTCAGTCCCCAGGAGAGTCTGTTGTTCATTCAAAACAGGTGTATATAATTTTGCAAAGTTTGGCTGAATCATGCACTGCTACAACCAAACTTTTCCAGTTTAAGTAGCAAAGCATTGATTCATTTTCAATGTGAAATATTTGTAGCAGAATACATGGAGTAAAAACTTTCATTTTGTGAATTGCCGTTTAACCTTTAAATAATAATTGTCATAAACTCATTTTATTCACAGACAGTTCAGCTCAATCCCCCCCTGACTCTGCCAAGGCATAAATTCAATACGGCTGCACCAATATTTCACCCAATCACTTTCACGAATCATTTTTCCATCAAGATCCACGATTTATTCCCTGGGAGACGTTGAAATAATAAAAAATGCCTCATCTTGCCACGTCGAAGAAAGCGGGAACAATTCCCGGATCTGCCCACTGATCCTGGTGTGCCCCTAAAGTTAATGGGGTTCTTCTCTGACTCATACGACTTAAAGAGGGTATAAACAACCTGTAATAGGAAACTTTCATGTATCACAATCTGAGGTGAGGAGTTCAGAGCCTGTTCCAATATCTCCACTATAAGATCAGAAAAAGAACCCCGGTTTCCCACGAGGCTCGACCGAGACACACGAATCAAGTCTGCGGGAGTCTGAGATGATTCGGTCAGATGATAAGACCTCTGAGAATCAAGCTTTACTGAGATGGATCCTGTGAGGAGCAAAAACCTCAACACAAGAGGATGATGCATTTATTGCATCAAATGCATCACTCATCAGAAAAGGTGATAACCAGCTCAGGCTTGCGACCTGTCTTGATCTCATGCAGAGCAGGGAGAGCGTGTCCTGATGGAAGATTACGTGTACAAGAAATATGCCCTTCTGATCGGCCGGTCCCTGCAAGTAGCCTGGGGAAATGTTAAAGTGCAAGATGTGGCGAAATTATGAATTTGAAAAATACCCAGAAAAAATGAAAATGCTGAAGGTTGAATGTGAAGTAACTGTAAATGTGAGGAGCTAGAAAACAGCCCATCCACAAAAAGGGTCGCCCAGGGAATGAAGGTGGCGGCAGACGAGTCCAGCCGAAGTCTTGTCTTATTTGTTGCCAGGTTCTCATAAATGGGGTCAGAGGAGGGCGGCCGAGGTTTAAATGAAAGGCTGAGACATGCCAGAGCTTTTAAGGATGAGGAGTAACAAGAATAAGCTTCTAGTCGAAATCCACTTATTATCCATATCTAGGATCCAGAGTGTAATTTTCTGCCTGTTAGCTTCCAAGTAATATGATTAGAAATCCAGTAGACCAGGTACCTCTGATGCACTGGCTTAAAATTCAGGGGCGGGAGGGGGAGTTACCTCTTCATATGACATATTTCAATAATTTAAACCAATCGGCAAAAAAGTGTTTAGATGGAAAAACATGTAAAAAATTCAAATACATTTAAATATCCAGGTAGCATATACATTTGTATGGATTACACTCCTACCTGCTCCTCTGCAGGTCAGTTCTCACGTTAGCTGTTGGCAAGTAAAATTTTCCTCATGTAAGGAGTGGATGAAGCTGGTTATACTAATTCCTAATGATATATTAAAACACTATATATGACAATATCTAGGTAATACTAGATTGGGCCCTGGGGCATCTGAAAACACTTGTACCCTGAGAAACTTCCTTAAGATTTGAGAGTTGTTATGATAAGTAGAATGGAGTTTCATAGAAGCATGAAGGAGCAGATCGTTTTGCATAAAGGATAATTTGTGCTGCACTTTGTATCATTTTAAACACTATTTATTGGTCTTAGGTGCAATTGAGGTTGAAAAGAAATGAGGAAAAAAAGAAGGATCAGTCATCTTCACAAAAAACGCTGGAGAAACGTTTATTAAACGTTCAACTCAGGAAATAAATTCAAATGGTTTTAATGAGAAGAAAAGATGAATTCAATGCTTTTTCTGCAACAACCTCAGGAACTTAAAATATTTCATTGAACATATTTTCAGTGAGTAGCATGTGTAAAAAAAAAAAGGCTAAAAGGAGGAATTCTGACTGTAGTGTTCTTTCAGTCTTCCCTTTAAAGATTTACTGAATTAAAAATCAAACCGTCATAATGATTCAATAACAACGCTCTACATTCATTATGAAACAAATCCCCGCCTTGCCCTAGTAATTCTCATAGAGTCCATGAAACAACATGTTTTTCAAACTGATTTTTGATTTATTTTCCACAGGATATGATATTGAGCTGTTTATCCTTTTATTAAATCAGGCGGATGAGGTTAACGACAGGCCTCTCTCATGCCTGCACTGAAAGCAGCTCAGTACAGAGCGGGTGCTGCGGTGGAATTCATTAACTTTTTGGTGTACTATTATTAGTTAGGAGCCAATTATAGCGTTTATTCATCACACAGTCAAGTCAACACTGAGAGGCAGGACTTAGCACTTCATGTTACGGAACTGTGCGTACGTGATGTGAAAGCACAGGGCGCTGAAATGAGACGGAGCGCTGCATGTGGAAGCTCCGAGGGAGCAGAGAGAGAGGAAGTCACATGCTGGTGGAAAGGTCACATCTCAAATTGAACAGGCAAACAGTCAATATGTTAGACTGAGGCGCATGTCGAGATACTTTTCATTAGGCAGGTTCAAAGTTCGGGAATGTTGGTTGACGTCATTTAATGGAAACTGTTAAGAAATAAAGAAAAATATACACAAACCGTAAAAACGTAGGAGTATTTTTTTTTTTTACTGTTTGATTGTTTGCAGAAAGGGTCAGAAACAGTTCAGGGCAGCAGAGTAAACATGAACTCATTAATGTCATGAAATACAAAAGTTCTCTCTGTTGTGTATCTGGTGTTTACGGTAAGCCAATCGGATTTTTGCTGTGATCTTAATCAGCCAATCGCGTCGTTGCTGCCAAACTTGAAATCTCCTCTTCTCTCTCTCACTGTTAATTGTCATTTCAGTGAATATGAGACCTTCCTCTTCCCCATTACCCTCCAGTGTCCACATCCAGTGTCCACTCATCTCCTTCAGATCAGCGTCCTCTACATCCCATCAACCACCATTGTTGGGAGCCACGTGGTTCCCTCTGCTACGCACCACAATGCCCCAAGCACCAAATGAACTCAGTTATATCATATTACTGTTTTCTCTTTAAAAATTGAAGTCTCTCCTGATTGAAATGTTGAATTGTTTTCTTTTCAATTGAACCTCTCAAACCAAACCACGCAGTTTAGTCTGCACTCAACTACACAAGGCAGTTGGGGAGAGTCACTCAACCATCATTTGCAGTTTTTGGGGAAAATGTTAAGTGTTCGGAGAGCTGAACTACACGATCATTTCCATTGTGGTCATAATTATTTTCACATTTGTGAATCTCAAATGGCCCCATTAAATTGAAGGTGAAGGCCATTCAGAGATCTCTCATTCTTTCTCAAGCAATCGTCAGTGAGGTTTTAAAATCCAGCTGTGTTACAGAAAACAAAGAACGTCATCAGGAGTCGGGTCAGTCACACTAACTTACTCAGGTTGTGTTATCTGACAGGTGTTAGCCCGACTGTGCAGAACAACTATCATTCATCACACCCTGACAGATGAAACACACACTCTGTTTGTGTCAGTTTTTAAAGTGACTTTTCTTGATGTTTTTGGGACAACTGACCTTTAGGGAGATGTGGGAAGAAAAGGTGGAAATAGCAGGATGACATGCACGGTTACTGCTTGGTTTCCCCCGATGTCATGGACCCACCAGTCAAGGCACAAAACACCACTTTAAAGTAAAAAAAATTATACATTTTTTACCAAAAATGATTCAATATTATACAAATCAACAGCATCACCAAAACATAACTCTAAAAGATAAGGCTAACAAAAGACGTCAACTCAATTAATAGACCTAAGTAAACCTGCTGTAAAGGACATAAACCTCCTCCATGTTGGTGGATGGGACATGAGCATGTATGAAGAGTGGGCGGAAGTGGATATGCTATGTCCATCTTTATAGAGTCTTTATGGGCAGCACAGGATGAAAGTCAGAATGTTTATGCTACGAAGCATCAGCCGATATCTCTATAGCCTTTGATACATGCAGAGAAGTGAAATAAGAAACATTACATTTATCATTGGGACAATGTTTTGAACAACATTGTCCCCATTTTTGTTGTGTTACACCTTGCACATGATACAAGATAAGATACATTTATTTGTCCCACACACACGACATCAAATGTGGGGAAATTTGTCCTTTGCTTTTGACCCATCTGGTGAACACAGGAGGACACACAGAGCAGTGGGCCATGCACGGCGCCCGGGGAGCAAGGTGCCTTGCTAAGGGGCACTTAGAGAGTGGGTTAGGGAAAGTCTTGTGTTGTCCAGGTGTTGTCCATCCAGGTATGTTTTAGTTGTCACTCCGTGGAGTCGAACCAGAAACCATGCAGTCAGATTTTCTGCCCATAGTCCAATTTTTCTGCCACTAGTCCACCGCCTCTCCACTGGTTCAGTGCACGTGTTTAATGTTCATTTTGCATCCACAGGCGCCAACAGGTCCGTGCGCCGTGAGGCTGTGACATCTCGCCCACACTTTACTTTGCACGTGTCAGCGGAGACTTTGCCCCACGTCATAAACAAACATGGCAGGTGCGTGGCAGGTGTGACATGTGAGTGAGGGAGCCTGTGATCCGGTCACGCGGGTTAGTTTCACGTGGGTTTCTGCTGCTTTCTCACGACGACGGATGAATGGATGGATGGATGAATGGATGAGTGGAAGGATGGATGGATTGAGCGGCTGCCTGGCTCTGATTGGTCGGACACACACGCGCTCCCAGCTGGCGCGCCTGGCTCGCTGCTTGTGTCATTTGCTCCGACTCACTCGTGAACACCGCCGTGCGCGCTCTGCCCATCGCCTCCCGGACTGGGAATTGACCTGTTATTATTAGTGGTGTTATTATCAACTGGCGCCATGGACGCGACCATCTACCAGATCATATTCGGAGAGCTCGGGGACCTGAACTGTAGTTTGATGGAAGCCTTCCAGGACACTTTTTTGGAAAACGCTTCATTGTCATTTCTGAGCACTGATGGTAAGAATGGGATTCCCCCCCCCCCCCCCCCCCCCCCCCTCTCTTTTGTTTTCATGCACAATACTGAGATGTGTTTTAAATGCGTCTTGGAAAAAGGAAACATTTGCGCGTCTTTATTTATTTCTAAGGTTTTTATTGCAATGCCACGACCGATGAGATTGGAACGTGCTGGCCGCGGACCAGCACCGGCAGGATCGTGGAGACACCCTGCCCTGAGTACATCAACGGGGTGAAGTACAACACAACCAGTAAGAACCGTGCTAAAGTTCCTCAACATGCATGTGCTTGGAAGAAAAGGGTTCTGTTTACAATTTTGTTTCATACTGGTCGTCTGTTCTGATTAAATTTTTATATTTTTTTGCAATATTGAGAGGTATAAATATTTATCAGATAAACGTAAAATAATGATTTTAGATCATAGTCAAGTAAGCAAACTAGTAACTTAAAGGGATGGTTCACCCCAAAATGAAAAATCAAGCGTTTTCTACTCACCACTATAACGATGGGGGGTGGGTGAGGTGTTTGAGCACAATAACCACTTTTTGAGACCGCATTGCAGCCAAATCCAATACAACTGAAGTAACTGGCGGCCACTTCTGAAAATGTTAAAAAAAAAAACTACACAAAGAAACTATAAACGGCTCCACACTGCTCCTGTGGTGTCATCCAAGTGTTCATAAGTCCTGACATTCAAAATCGACTTGAAACGGTGCAATTTACACAGTTTAGCCCTAAATTGTGAACATTTAGGCTAAAAACAAGATGTTAATGAAATTTAGTTTGGAGTCAAATTTGAATCTTTTTAATTTTTGGGTGAACGATCACTTTATTGATCGCTAATTTTCCAACTTGTGAATTTTCACTCGGATGATGCATCGAAGGTTCGTACTTGATCTCCCCTCTGTGCAGATGTGGAGCGCGGTGACAGTAAACCTCAATCATCATCACTCCTCTGGTCAGTGGAACAGCTGCATCAGTGCTCCCCTGTGTGCTGTCCACACAATGTTTAAAATGCAAATGAGGTTAAAACCACAGAAACCTCATCTGGAGTTTTTGATAGACGAGCGCTATAATAATTGATAATATGATATAGATAACTTGGAGAGTGGGACATAGTTTGTAATATTTGCTGTGCAGCTACAATGGAGAGAAAGAATCTAATCACCATCAAATCGCCATTTTTTCAGGTCCACCACCTTCAGAGATGCAAAGTTCTTCACGGGAAACAGCCCTGAAATACTTGAACGTATCTCTGTGTTTAGTTTTTGCCTTAACACCTTAACAGTCAGCCATGAAACACCATTTACCCCCCCCACCCCCACCCCATCAGTGATGTTCTGCTCAATCTGGCTTTACCTTAACTACACCTGGCCTCATAGAGTTTAACTGCACATTGATCCGCAGCCAAAAGCCACTGGAGCTGCAGCAACACCACATCTGACTTCCACAGGAGATAACTGGACTGTTTTCATCTCTCGGTTTGAGAGACCGAGGATCAAGCACCAGCATTCGTTGAGGAAAGAGGATCACAGCGACATTATGTAACTCTGGTGTTCATCATCCGACTGACGAAGCTGCTGAAACGCTCATGAATGTAAAAAGCACGATCGATTTAGCAAAGCATCACAAAATCACTCCTGTGAAGCGCCGGAGTCTCCGGGTCCAGATAACGGTGTGAGTTCCTGAGGCTGTTATCTCTGTAATGGGCTCAGGTGCAGTTCCATTATCCTGCAATGGCCCACATTACACACAGACACACACACACATACACACACGTACACGCACACGCACACTCTGCCGCCTCACCTCTTAAAGCACAGATTTACCTTTTGCTCCGCTGGTGTTCGGTGTTTGCCCGGAGACGTTTGGTAGTTTTTTGCACTCTGTGTGAGAAGCGCAGCCAGGACGGCAAACCTCAACACCTTCCCCTAACGTGCACATTTGCTTGTTGTCACACGTGTGGATCAATACGTCTCTGACAGGCTATATGGATGAGACAATATCATGAGATTGAATAATTCTGTACAATCAATCTTCCTGCTCAGGTGTTAGGCGTGTGACATCCACTGGGGTGTGATGACACTTTGATGGCGCAGAAGGTTATGATATACATGCACATGGATTTATATTTCTCCTGGTACCTGTCGCAGTTTTTATTGGATCACAAAGGAAAAGTTTGAGAATCAGTTCAGAAAATGAAGTCACATAATTCGACAGATGGCAGTTTCTGTGTTGGAATGAAACAGGTAACTGAGTTGTTCGGTTCCTTTGCGTCAGTGATAACAGGAATCTGTGTTTGCAGCACAAGATTGTACAGCAGGCCTTATCGACACAGTTTTTCTAAGCAGACGCTGTTCGGGGGCCGAACCTAGAAAAATATTGTTTTCCTTATCTAGTGCGAGTGTGAACAGAATCATGAAAACAGGGGAAATGGCCTAGACCCAGACAATGATCTCTGCCAAGGAGGCTGGTCACTGACGGCAAAAAATCTCCCAAGTCCAGAAACGTAGTCTCAGAACGTCGTCCTGATTGGCAGGAAACATAAATCAACTTCTACCGGTTTTGTCGCTATTGTGCAATGTCCTGAAATACTTTGGTTGTTTGTCAGACAAGAGAGCATTAAGTGGAGAGGTGTTGGCCTGGAAATCCTGCTGCTCTCATGAAGATTGGAACCGATAAGTGCGTCCTCGTGATGCCAACTTTCAGTGAATCTAAGCTTGTGTGCCTCATTTGCAAATAAATGCCCGCCCCTTGCCAAGGAATACACCATTGTACGAGGCAGGCAACTTGGAAAGAGTCATAGCCAGATCAGTGGGAGGCCCGTGGCAGATTAATTACCTGCTTCCATGCCAGCGGGATTATTAATTGAATGGGGGGGGGGGGGGGGGGGGGGGGGGTTGCAATTGCATCTCTTCTGGCTGTCTGGGTGCTCAACAAACATTTCCAGCAATTTCACTTGCTGAGCATTTTAAGGTTAATCAATGGAGGCACTGTGAGGTTCCCGTGATGAGTTCAAGTGAGCTCAACACATTTCCCTCAGTATCCAGTGCACTGGCTCAGTTTCCCATTCGTGTCATACGTCTTGATACGGAGGATTTGAAAGAATAGATTGTTGGGTTTTTTATTTCGCTGGAGAGTAGGACCGGTGGTGACATTGTATTTGCAAACCTTGGAGGAGCAATAAAAAATATCAAAAACTGTCCTTAGGAAATCTCAACCTAATAGTCACAGATGGTGCTCTAGTCCTGTTCTGCAAAAACAAGGATCTATTGGGAAAGATTAAAGGACGCTGCTCCCAAAACTCCACTTCAATTTCTTCTTTCACCAAAGCGTTCTGTGCTCCAAAGATGTTATGCACCAAACAATGGAGATAATTAACATCATCAGAGGGAATTCAAGAAGGCAGCATTGTCTGTTCCGCTGGAATCTGAAGCTTTTCTCAATAACACAACACTCCACAACGACTGGCAGAGTAAGAGAAAAACACAAAGGGTTCTTTGTGGAATTAGAGGCAAGCTCCAGTTAACTGTGCCGTTCTATTTCTGGCAAATTGAGCCGTTTTCAGACATGTCCTCCAGAGGGACTCCGGAGAATTGGGTCCAGACTTTCTCCAAAGATTGTCGGTCATACATGAGCGAAGCAGCAGGAGCTTCTCCGCTCAGATGCGTTCACAACAGCAACGAATCCCCCCGGGAGGATTTAGGTGAAGGGTGGTACAGAGGGCGGAGGCAGGAAGAAACGTATTCATTCTGCTGCGGAGATCATGTGCTTGTGTTCTCAGCAACTCGACACTCGATCACAATAAATTCTCTTGACATCTTCGTTTGTGTCTAATAGGTGTGTGGCTCTGTGCTCTCATCCAGATAGTCTGGAGTTCAGGGCAGGTCTGAAAGCAGCTTTAGAACCAGTCTGCTTTTGTTATTTGTTGATGATCCCTGATTTGATTTAATTCTTGCAATGTTGTCATTATTACAAGTGCATGGGAGGAGGTTGGTGTGGATTGATGATTTAGACACAACACAGGGTTTTACTGCGGGAGACTGATGGTCGTCCTTTAGCCTGAACTACCTGTTTATCATATTAACCATGAGGACAGACTCTCCGTCCAACCTGTTTCATTTCTCGTTGCCTGTTAGAGTAGAGAATAGAGAATAGAGAAGGATTTTACAGCTTATGCACTTTGCAGTCACATAACAACAGTGTTTTACAGCCCGTTTCACACATTCACTACAGCGTCTTGGAAGCTATTTTTGTCCTCAAGTCCAATTTTAGCTGAAGACAATAGACTTGTTGATCATGGGTTTCTGTTTCAGAGCCACTGTGGCGGATTGGATTGGTTTAGCTTTGATCAATTGAACCACAGAGGGATTTAATGGGACTGTGAGACGTTGGTGTAGGAGGTTGTTTGATGTGCTTTTGTCCACGTGAAAGATCTTCAGAGTTGATGCATATGAGTCCGTTTTTTTTTAAACCAGGGTTGATGGCACTGTATGAAGTGTGTACAGATAGAACATGAAACCATCCTTCATCCAAATGTCTGCAATGACTAGAACTATGTTATGTATTTAGTTGACTTATGTACTTACACTATTTGATCGTCCCTGCTGTAACTTCCATGGCAAACGATTGAGGAAGAACGATCTTCCAGCCAGTCGGTTGTTTTTTCCTTCCCCCCTTTCTCACTGGATCACAGGGGTTCATGGATTTTTGCTGCCAAACGTGAATAAAACTTTAATACAAAACCTAATACACCTAATACCCAGACAACTCCCTTGATCCCAAGTTGCTTCACCTCATCAAACCAGGTCTTTTCTCTTTGTTTTGATTGAGAGACCCCCGGTGGCAGGAGTTGCATATTGTACGTTGCATCATCGTCTGCTTTGTCTGAACGTTCACATTAAAGGATTACAAAACGGGTTCAACAGTTCAGAATCTGCTCTGTCCTACAAGCAATAAGGACACTGTTCAGACCGCGGCCATACACAGGATTTACAGACTGGATAAAAGCCATGTTAGTGTAGTCAAAGTAGATTCAGTGAGGGGGCTGAGTTGCGAAAGAGACCTTACAAAAGGGCACCGCAGCAGTGTTGATGAACTTCTTTTTTTAATTTGGTCCCCACGCAGGTCACGAGCTCGGGGCTCTGTCCTTTAGGACGTCACTGCCCCTCATTGTGACAGACCTCCAGGGCGTCTCTCACCGGGGCAGCTGTTTTGGCACGTTCACAGACTTTATGCTAAAAAGGAAACTGTACATTTTCTGTTTAATGCATGGGTATGAAGGTGGTATCGATTATCTCATTTAACCCTTTACAAGAATGTGTATTAGCAAGACAATTCTTTGAATCTTGAATAAGTTTAGGGCTTTGTTATTTCTGCTGTATCCCATCATCACTAACTATCTGCTTTGGTTTAGGTAAATGACTGATGCTCCCTGTTTCTCTGTTGTGGGTTTTGCGCCTGGTAGCGTTGGTAATAACTCAATATTTGATGGAGGCCACTGAGTGTGTCTAGGTTTTCTGTCATTTACATCACAACGCTGTAAACTGCCAGTAGATCCCCACATTGGAAATTCCAAGGAAAAATCAGGACGAGTCATGACAAGATGTTCCTGTCCAATTTAAAGCAGATCCAGTCTATTAAACACACTCTATCAGGATTAATGCATGAGCTGGAGTAGTATGTTATTTAGAGTGGAAGCGTATTATTATTTTCTAGTTAATCACAGCAGAGAAGCACCACTTAAATTAACGGGATGCTGCATATTTTCACAACCAAGTCACAATGGTTCCTGGTGTGATTGTCTCGATCCTTCTGGGTCACATACACAGCACACATCTGCAGCCACAGACGAATGACATTTTCAAATCAGAAAATGGGTCGCACTAAGAATAGAAGCAGGCCCTGACACCACACAAGCAGGTGTTAATCAAAACACTACAGCCATAAAGGGAGTCTGAAGTAGAACTATAACCTGCCATTTTGCAAAAGTTAAGCTTAGAGGAACGTGTGGTTTCTTTTTTTTACGTGTCTTGCTTCAGCCACATACTGTCTGCGTCTGACCCGTAGGACTAACAATAGTTTCTCTTCCATTTGCCTCCTCGGTCTCGGAGCAGCACATTTAATGCACAGGCTTGCATATTAGAAACGAATGTCCCAGGATGGCTGGCCGATGTTGTATTTTAAGAACCAGTTCGCGTGCTTTGTTTTCCCAGTCTTAACCCGGGAGGAAGCAAACGGCGTATCTCGTGCAGCCTCGTAGGTTTTCTGTAACATTTAAAAAAAACACCTGAAGTTTACTGTCAGCTAAATGTTGAAATTCTCGTACAAAAACCAGAGATTTCAGCGGCTTAACAGGCCTGTGCAGGTGAGGGGCTATAAATTCCTTCCCTTTTCCTTCAAGCATATATAAATATTAATGTGTGCGCAGAGTGGCTTAAGAGGTTTATGCATTTTTAAACCCTCCACTGTCCCTTTTTTTGTGTATTTATTCAGTTCTCTGGTTTACATGAAATGCTCATCACCGCAGTTGGGGCAGAGTTATTAAACATGGCTTGAAAGTCATTTATTGTTCCCCGCTTTGTCACCCACACGCAACGTGCTTCCTGTCGAGCCTCGGGCGAGACACCATGTTCACAGAAGCATAGAAGAACGATATCAACGCTGAAGAATCGTTTTTTTTTGCAAATTCAACCCACATCATGGTGACCTGTAAGGTTTCCCTGTTATTACTCCCGGAGCAGGCAACTATAATTATTCAGTCCATCCTGCCTCCTCCTACGATAAACTCCCCTCGCCTCTTTGTTTGTGCGTTCAATGGCACAGAGGACGCATCCTGCCAGCAAGTCGGATCCACAACAGAACTTTATTGACTCTCTTATCAGGATTAATAAAGTCCGAGACATAGTATGAGCGCTGCGATGAGTATCGAGTACCGAGACGTGAGGGGAGCGGCTGCCGTGTTTGAGTCCGTGCAAGAGCACCTCCTCTTTCACAAACAGCAAACAGGAGAATAAACAGAGGAAGAACACAGGGTTTTCCTTCTGTGTGAAAACGCCTCCGTTGGAAAACAACTTTGAATTCATCCACCCGTTATCTATACTGTTTGTACTTTAAAGGTCGTGGGGGGCTCGAGTCAATCCCAGCTGACACTGTGCGGAAGGCGGGTTACATCCTGCCAGTCACATTGTCAACATAAGCTGCTTAAGACTGAACTCTGGATATGTGAGAATACAAATTTCCAAGTCCATTTTCCTGAGTATCTCCTGCCACCCCCCAAGTAAAAACTCTCATGAGCCCATGTGAGAATACAGCCGGTTATTATCAGAAGGATTTACCTCAAGCGAGTGGTTGCATTGATTTTTCTAACATTCCACGGATGCAAGACTGAATATGGACAGAAAACCAGCTTATCCGGACACAAAGATGTGTATGTTTTTTTGTGATATAGTCTGACGTGGTTGTTAATATGCTAAAAATCAAGATATTCATACATTATGTCCACGTCTTGCATGCCCCACCCAGATCTCTGTGTTGCTGTGAACGTGACTGACTGGAGAATCTTAAAGGCAGCCTCTGGAGAATGTGCAAACACTAACAAAGACCCACACTTGCACTAACCCTAATTTAGATGCTTTATTATAGAAAAAGGAATCTCTTAAAATTGGAAAAAGGCTAATATAGACATCATAGGGTAGACCTGCGGGTGCTAATCCTTTAAAGCCACATACCATAAGTGATGTGGACTGGAGAGCATCAGGAGGTATGGTAGTGGAATTGATTTAAGCCTTTACAGACATTTTTGCGGAGTGGTGCAAAAAGAAATCCTTCCGCTTGTCAAATCCTTCTCAGTGTAGCATTAGCACAACCTAATGACTCACCAGTGTCCCCCACTGCAGCTTAATGAGAGTCTGGATGAGTGTAATGCTGGTTTGTGTCTCCTTGTCAGCGAATTGTCACGTTCCCACAGAGTGAAACACCTTCTCTCTCAGACACTCATCCCACTCTGTTCAGTGGACCTCCCATCATGTGTGGCTTCTCCCGCCAAGCATCACACACTTCCCGTGTGCTGCCACAACTCCCTTGATTGTCTGTCTTTACTGAATCCAGGCAATTTGCTTCCTGTAAAGTCGTTTTCCTGCAGGGAATCTACCCACTTGAATCCTCTGCTCCACTTACACCTGGCAAGAGGTTAATCAGTCAACAAATTCAGGCCAGCATGTGTAGCCAACATGTCACTAGCCACTGCACACATAGTCTCCCCCGGGGGGTCCAATCAGCACCAGTCTCCCCCTGGCGGCACTCACCACTGGCTCAGCATCCATACACACTACATTACTACACAACACACATTTTCCTGGGCGCTAGAGCATTTTAATTTCTAAATTCCTCGTCTCAGATAGAAAACCTTGACAGTTTCTCTTAACGCGGAATTGCCTAACACATAAAAATCAGGTTACAGCTATGCCCTGGCGGTGAAGGTGTGTTTCCGTACTTGCTTCCTCACCCTCGTCCCAAGTTGATGGTTTCACACGTGTTTTTTCTTCTCAATTAAATGGTAGAACATCATAGAAGATGTGGATATAGATAGAGAACCCTTTCAGAAATAGTTTCACACCTCATCTCTCACGTTCTTCTCTGGGGCTTGAGCAGGGCGTTTGGTATCGGTCTCTGAGTCTCTCGTCGAATTGGCTGTTCTCTTTTCACACGTAATGGATTCTAACTGACCGCTACTCCCCAACAGGCTTGGTTCCGGTATCCTCTCTCCATTGTGCTGTTCAGATATGTCAGACATTCTGGGGGCGTAGCTGAGAGTATTGAGTATATATTTTTGACATCCCAAAATTCACGATGGTGTTGTTGGCTTGTTTTAAGGTTTTATGCATTTATCTGTGGATTGAAAAAAAAGCATGGAATCTCACCTTCTACTATACGGGACCTTCAAAAAGAATGTTTTCATACTAACCCCTCCACAAAGCTACGATATTACATTAAAGGTCGATGATTGATTATAACCTTGCTCTGTGAGATGCCTGGCTATTTTTAAGGAATGCATCTTCAGACCAAACAATATTTCCTCCCATATAAATGGAGTTACACCTTTTTTGGAGATGAAAAAGAGATCGGGGGCTCTGGGATGTCGTGCAAGGGACGTGCTCAACCACAACGGTAAATTCCAATGCCAATGGTCCGACTGACAAAAACTTTTTAATGGTCTGCTATAAATTGCTAGTTTAGAGCGCTCATCACATCTGACGGTATGTGCGTGCCTCCTAATCGTGTAATGTGGTGTAATATATTCTTATTAAGCAGACACACCATGCTCCATGCTGGGCTTCCTCAGGGCTAAAGACTTGTAGCGCATTGCCTCTTGCTCATTTTCTCAACAACAGATTTCAGCAGTTTGACAGCAAACACACTGAACCTATGACTCATAGTTGTTAGCAGTGCAAAGCCTGTTCAAAGCGTGCTTGTTATCTCATCAGTAATTCCATATTTTTCTATGAATTGAGGTTAAAACTTCACTGCAGGTCGGTTGCAATATACAACATCAGTTTATATTAGGGATGCACCGATATGGAAATTCTTGACCGATACCGATATTTGTTTATTTTCTTTTTGTTGTTATTCATTCACTCTTTTGTGCCAGAAAAATAATTAAATCATTATTTAAAAAGCACTATTTAAAAAATGTTCAGCCCTACATCACTCTTATCTTTCAATGACACAAATTTAATCAGATTTATGAAACAATCTTTGATTTAACTAAACTTTATTTAACAGAGACATATAATGACCATTTTTCCGCAAGTTGAAATGGTTCCTTGGGATCTTAATGAAATGACTAACATATTTTGGTCAAAATACCACAAGGATTATTTAAAACAGCACCTTTTTACCCTGTCTAAAACAGCCCTGTTAAAGTATCATTATAGAGAACGCTCTTCTCATTTGTTTTACGGTAGCAGTATTGCCCGTTTATTAGAGGTGTTACGGCTTCTGTGTGTATGACGTATGTTGTCAGTTCCCTTACCTGTGCATGAGACGGATGAATAGAGCCAGTGCACATGAGAATAAAGTAGAAAGAAGGCCCCCGCACCAGCGACGCCTAGGCGCCACCGGATTAGGACCTCCCGGTGCCGCACACTGAGCCTCTGGCAGGAGGGCGACGGAGCGACTGCTCGCCCAGCTGCGGCACGTGCCCAGCGGTTTTACAACAAATATGAACATCGGCCAATGATATCGGTGAAAGTCAAGTTTATTACCGATAAGCCGATATCAGTAAACGAGGCGAATATCGGCCGCTACCGATGTTCGGCCGATAAATCGGTGCATCCCTAGTTTATATCATTAAATTGTATCTAATTCCATTATTGTTATCACTGTATGTGATAACGACTCTTTTCCCAAAGAACTTGACTCAAAACTTTACATTGATATGTTTTTACTTGTTTCATTATTGCGGTTAGGAAAACCACATGCAAGGGTAAACATTACAAATGATTTAGACAGCCTAAGACTTTAGTGATGGATGATGTAATGTTAAATTGCAAGAGAGCACACATTACTTGCTCTGCCTGTTAATAGTCCTAATACATCATGGTCGGCTGGAGATAAAAAATATAAACAAAGAAGTTTTTTCCTTGCTTCATTTTTAACAAAGCGCCTCAGGATGCATTCGCCTCAAGTTATCGTGCATACGAAGCCGTTGGAGGCTGCTGGTGCGATAAGCCGTTTCCAAAGTCGATCGGACGAGGGGCAGACGAGGAAATTGAAGGACAGACAGACAGACGGCGTTTCTCCATCCATTAGTGGGATTCCTTATAGACAAACAGGAGAGGAGACACAGCTGCGAGTGGAAGATTATCCAGCAACTCCTCCTCGGGCTCTGTTGGTGTATCTGCATCAGTGGTCAAAGCTCAAGGCACAAAGCTTTTTAAGAGGTTTGTTGTTACCTGCTAAACGAGAGGAGGCACAGACACATGCTCATTGCAATTCATGGTGCAATGCTTCTAAAACAGACTGTAGGCAGTGAAGCTACTAAAAGTATTTGATCAACCATCTAGATGATATTTACAAATAAAAAGAAACATAACACTAATCAAATCACTTTTTTAAACAGAAAATCCCCAAACTCTCAGGTTCCAGCTTCTGAAATGTCAATATTTATAAATATTTAAAATATATGTTGCGGCTGTTTATTCTTAGCACTTACAAAAACACTTTAAAATTGATAATATCTAGAAGGGGGAACTACTGAGGGGTCTAAATCCTGAACTCTAAGCTACTGGCGCAGAGCTTTAAAAAAAAAAACAAGATCACAAAAACACACTTAATTATGATACGAAAGGAAGCTAAAACACACCCAGAGAAGAGAACAAAACATATGCAAGAATTTACTGATAAAGGTTCTCAATTAGCAATCTTATATTCTCAAGTTGTTTTTTTTACAAAATGTGATAAACATATAAACCTACAACTACTTACTAACTCTTCACTACAACCTTCAGAAGCTGTAATAAAATAGGAAAGATTCTTTGCAGGAGTTACACAGGTTTCCAAGGAGACTCTGGGACCCCCAGTGAGAGGTGGGATTTATGGTCCAAACCAAACAATTAGCCAATCACGAAAAATGATTAATAGATGAAATATGTTTAAACAATTTGCTGGGCTCCTGTTGAGCATAACCCCATTTGGTGGTATTACAAAGCTTTAACAATCATGGTATAAAACATGAATGCAAAATAGGTTTAAAATTGATCATATGCTGTGAAATAAACATACATGTATATTATAACATTAATGCTGTGACATCCACAACTAAAACTGCACTCAACAAAGAAAACCTTTATCTATAAAAGCACTTGCAGTATGTGCAGCCTGTACGTGCAGCAGCTGAGCAGCTGCAATCCAAACGAAACCGGCTCCTTCCCTCGAGTTCATCTGAGAAATCCCGCTTTCTTTTCATCTAAAATTTCTCTTCTTATTGAAAAATAATCACCCAATTAGATATGTTGCTCTAATGAGCGCATGAATAAAAGAACAGCTAAATACCAGGTTCATTAATGAATTACCAGAGCAGATATTTGACTCGTTAACATCACTGATGCCTAAACAACCTCGCCATGGGGCATAAGCTAGTAAAGCATTGAAACATATGTCACGTACATCGGTTTAGCTCCGAAACATTAGTTCATTTATTCAATTCAATGAACCATCGAGAGTGTAATGAGGCTGCCAATCATAGTTTCTCCCTCCCTCCCTGCTCTGGGGAAATAATCCTTCACCCTCATATGAAAGACTGTTTAATAGATATAAAATACATCTTCAGCAGAGAGGTCACAGAAATCTCACAGAGCGGTTCAGCCTGAGGCTCCTCCAAGGTGTCTTCCAATGTGACTATTTTTTGTGAAGTGGCAAGTTTTCCAAAAGGTTGTTCCGTCTCGGTTCAGCCTCTGGAAATAGCTTCTGCAGCCCAGTGGAGCGGCGGCGCTCCCTGATCAGGTCACCAGCAGTCGCACTGACAGGTGGTTTATTCTGAGTCCTTCAGAAAATATAAAACCTCCCTTCCTTCAGTGTGTGAATCCACAGGGGCAACAAAGTAGTTTTATATTACTTTTATTGATCTTTTACTCAAGATACAGATAGAGCCACATGTAATAAAAGACAACCAGATGCATTATGAGTGTAATCGTTCACTTACTTACGTGAACTATGCGTGTACCACATGTGATACTGAAGTATTCCACTAGAGGGTGCACCACAGGACTGTTTAGATCCTCCAGATTCACAATCTGTAAATACTGCCCCTACAGTTCACTTGTATATTGCAAACAATGAAGTCGCAGAATACGCGAGGCCGCCATGATGCAACCACGTCGTCAAAAGCAAGCTCATCTGCGGCCTTATGGTAAAAATTTGTGGAACACGTTTTAACCCATTGACAAGAAGCAAGAGTGTCAATAATCACACATCCTCCGAGAAGAAATAAGATCAACAAATTTATGCTTTCTGAGAGATCGCAATTTGGTCAGACGTTCACTGAATCCTGGCATTCTGACGAGAGGAGGAAAAAGTCTAAAGAGGTTAAAAAGACCAAGAGCCGACAGACAGTGAGGCTGCACCTAAGTAGAACACAAAACGGAATAAATTACAGATCTCATGTGATTACTTCTTCAAACCCCCAATTGAAATGCTGCAGATACAACCGTCATTGCATGTCATCTCTGACCCCTGTAACAAAGCCGTCAGTCATTAACCTTTATTGTCGAGCGACCCTGTAATTTGTATGAGAGAAAAGGGAATTTCAGATCTCCCTTGGATCGCTATTTCATAAGGTATTTAGGTTATTCTGGTTTATCTCACAGTTCACTCTCGCTCAATACACAGAGATTAATGACCTGCTGGTCGGACTCGTGGTGTTCTAGTGGTCATACGTCTTTTCAAACACCTGAAACAGTCCGAGAAGGACGTGTGTTTGATTGAGCTGTTAGCTGCCCCCCTTCTTCTAGCTCCTTTTCTTCTTTGCTTGCTCAGTTTGTTAATGACTGGACAGACAGAGCCTGATGTTTGAAATGAAGTAGAGTATTATAACCTTATAACCCAAACGCTTTACCACTTTTCTTGCTGAAATGGCTGTGTAGTTGCTCTTCCTCCGGAGAAACTGTATGAATATAGTTGTATTTTTCTAGTTGCAATAAATAACATGGTGCACTGGCTCCCGACCTTTTCTGTTTGTGAAATCTTTATCAATTCAAAATATATTTGAGATAATTCCAGAGAAGTTGTTGACATCCCTTTTTAAAATGAGACAGGTCAGGCTAGTAGATAATGTTTCACATATTTAAAGGAATAAAGTGCTTGTTATCGATCAGTTACTGAAGCCAGGAGTCGAATTCACACTGTGTTCCTGGAAATGTAGCAGCTGCAAGCTTTAGAGTCATGTTGCCATCGTAACAGAAGGTGCTTAAAACACTTTTGGGAGTGCAATGATAATACCCGAAAGCCGGGGACTGTGTTTTCCTTTGAAAAGGATCAGCACCAACTGAGTAAATGTGACAAGGACAGTGCATTTTTTGTAAAGTGGTTCAGCTGCCATGTTGTGTTTGATCACACTTGGGTCAATCAAGGCCTTAGAAACGGCGAGTTAGTGTTGACTGGTTAGATCCACTTGAGACTAACATTTTATGATGTGAACCACAGGTCATCGGTGACATGAATATGTCATTTTTGGAAACGGGAGAACGTGTTTTAGCTTCTCTTCAGATAAAGACCAGTTTGAGTTCCTCCTTCCTGCTTTCATGTGTCATCTAATTCTACATAAATCTGTCACAAGTGTGTGGTGCTTTGTTTTTTCCAAATATCTCTAAGGCTATTCTCTTCAGCAGGCAAAGAATAAATTGAAGAAACATGTGAGCAAATAAGGGAAAAATAAGTTTTGCCCTTTTGAAAAGGACACTTTTGCATCTTAGACCAAAAGGGCAGGGGCGGTCGGTGACGCACAAAAAAGCAAAAAGCAATATCTTGGAGATGAGAAGCCAGCTTGACAAATTATATGAACCATCATGACAATTGGAAAGGACGAACATAACCCCACAAAGCTCCAGACAAACGTCAAAGATTCAATGCTTCAGTGGGAAAATCCCAGCTCGCACAGTGGTGGAGAAGAGCATAGCGGACTCTGAATTGTCTGTAGTCTCCTATCTGGTAGAAATATCTTTCCTCTGTTTTTTTACTGTGCAGTTATGAAGGTGAGACTTAATTGGATTGGGGCTCAGAGAGTCTTTATCTGGATCTGCTCCAAAATTGAATGGGTTCTTCCTTGTTTGACGCAGTAGAAACTCTGAAAAGGCTACGTGAAGTTTTCTTCCTGTTTTGGACGGCCCCTCAGGTTCTGTGCTTTGTGCTGCATCGGATGCTCTTATCAGGATAATGCTGTGTGCCAACAGAAGGACCTCCTGCTCAGAAAAAAGCTTGATTCCTCAACAAAGTGCAATTTAAACCTCGGGTCAGACGAGATGCCAGGTTCCAGGAGGTCATCAGATGTCCTAGTGCCTGAACGCTGCACTGAGGCACTTCTCTGTTGTGTCTGTTTAAATCAATGTCCTCAATCAATATATTACTTTTCAGAAACTGCAACACAACACACTTCATCCTACCGGGTTCCTTGTATTCCTTTGCTCATTCAATCTTCTTGAATTCAATCACATTAATGTCAAATCAGATGTTATCTGGATCATATGTGTGTATCACTATTTTATTAGCATTTCTTCAGAGAGACTCAGGCTATGTGGCATCACTCGTCTGTGGCTGGATGCAGCCGGTCCCTGAAGCATGACAGGCGAGTCTCTTGAGTCTCAGGGCCTTCAACGTGATGCCTGTTGTCATGAAGACCATTTGTGGCCTGGTGCTTCCTTCAGGACAACAAGCTCCTCCCAGTGGGATCTTCAGGAGAATCATGCGTTTGAAGCACTACTTGTGTTTCACTCATCAGTAAATGCTCTGATGCACAACTAGACCATAAGTTCTCTGCAGTTACCAAAGAATCCTTTGTTTTCTCTATTGACGTTTCATAAAACCTTTATACAAATAATTTTAAGCCTGAGCCAGGGCGACCAGCCAGCAGATGAATTCTGACCATAACAAAAACCGGAGTCATAGCCAAAAAGTAATTGGAAAACGTATGCATACATAAAGTGTACATTACACAACATCACATACATACCCTTTTTAACGAGTTCCATTCAGCCTCTTCTTAAAATTGACCTTGTGGTTAAAGTGTTCCATTATATTGTATATTGTGTGTGTTTGTACTGAGTGTTTTAAATATCGCCCAGTAAAGTTACCTAGTGTAGTAACGCTGAACTGTCCAATCGGTACTGGTTGTTGCCACCATGATTTTCGCGGTTGTGGTAAACATTTCCAGGGTCAAAATCAAGCTTCACCGATCAGAGATGTTGCTACTACACCTTAGGATTGTGGGTAGTCTAGCGCATTGGCTTCTATATGAGCAAATAGCATTGTGACATTGTCTCATATAGATTGTGGAGTTAAGTCTACATTGGTAGGTAACAATATTATGGCTGTTAATCAAAATCTTTGAGGCGAGGACACGAAAGCTCTCCTCCTCACCGAACGTCTTCATGATTAACTGCTAATTGCTCCAGTTCCCGCCACCTAAATGAAATGTCAAACTGAATTGATTAGAGATTCCCATGCTGTTATGGAATGGCCTACATTCCTCCGTCAGATGCTCAAATTAAATTCCATGTGGCTAGAAGGAAACGCTGCTCAAACGGGCTCAGGTGTTCAACTCGCATGAGCTGTTTCGATTTTATTGTGTCTCTCAACTCATCCTAACAGAAGGTCCCAGATTTAGTGTCTGTTTCACAACAACTGGAACATCTGACTAATTTGGGGGGGGCGACCGTGAGAGGCAGCACTCGTGTCACATCCTTAGTCGGAGCTCAGTCAATCAGAAAAAACAATCTCCTGTCGGACAAAAGCAACACAGGCCTGGAGAGACAGATGCCCGGCTGGAGCACAGGGCGATCAAACACCAGAGAAAGGCAGGCAGGCTTACACGAGCTTTAAGTGAAAAATGCTGTACTGTAATATTCCTGTGGCATTGTTGTAGAGGCCACGGTTCGGCGCACAGCAACCATCGGCTCAAAGAAACAGGTCAAGCTCGGAGGCATAGGAGTCACACACTGTTTGGTTTAGTCTTTCAGCATAATTGGGAATGTGAATTTCTAATTCCTTTCACAATTAATAATTGAATTTGTGTTTTTTTCTATGCCCCCTGATTGAACCAGACCACACACATCCACGTTATGTAACTTTTCAGCAACGCTTTTTCCTCATTTACATCAACAAACATGCTTCCAGTCTCCTCTCCTCGAACATTCCTTTGGTGTTTGCTTGCATGCGTCCAAGAAAAGCAGAGAAGTTGGCAGGGTGGCCGGTGGAGGAGGTGGCACCGCGGATGTGGGGTGTACCAGTTGGATATCGCGCCGATTCTTCCCTCCGCCTTCACACCAACCGAGTGTCATCAGTGTCGGGTTTGCTCACAGCGTTATCAACACCCTCTCCCGTTCCCAAACTCGACAGATTCATTAAGGGATTTTTATTTTAACAGAATGACTTTAACGCAAACCATAAGGGAGAGAAAAAAGTTTAGAGAATCGCTTTATCATGCGTAATGCACAGATGGTTAGAGGGAAATATGCTCTTCCTGCACCAGTGCCTTGAATTAGTCCTGCCTCAGTGGAATCGCTTACAGGGACAAACCTCACAACCTGCTCCCCTTCCTCTATTTCTGCACCATCGCCGCTTGGTTCACAAACCCAGCGTGATATTTGCCTGGAGGGCGAGAATTTTATCAGGAAAACACCTTGTGCTGCTGCTGTGATATTATCTCATTATCTCACTTTATCATAGTTGTCATGGTTTTCTTTGCAAATATAGCTGTGTTGCAAATTAGTGGGTTGCTTGAAGCCTTGAGCCTCGTTCTGGCAGAGAACAGTGGGTTCCCGACTCGCTGGGTTGAGAGATGCTGCAAACTAACCTGACTGGAGGAATTTCAGTTGCTGTTGATTTGACGTGACATCGATATCCTCTAGATGCTGTCGTGCTGACTCTCAGTTTGATTCCCCCAAAACAGTTTGAATGATATAAAATGGCTTCTTATTATGATTATCTGCTCAGATTAATTCATAATACTCGCTTTGAGATGAGGAAGAAATAATTATACTTTTGTCAGAGCTCTGAATTGGGAGGATTCAATTGCACAATTAAGAGATGCCAATAAACAATCCACCTTCATCAGTCTCAGCAGACAAAAGCAAACAAGGATAATCAGAGAGTCAGGAGGTAATCTCAACGTCTGACGACAAATTAACGTCCGGTGGGCAATCCATGTTAATTTGGAGTTTCCGGTTTAGACGGCAGATATACAGGCCCAGTCTGCGTCTTCCCTTCGCCGTGCAATGTCCACAGTCCAAGTCCACACAGGTCAAATGTTACCCCATACGAAATACAACCGGATAAACTTTCTGTGCAGTGTTTTGGGTCTAGACGTTATTTCCATATGAGGGCACATTAATTTAAAAGTTGCATTTCAGTATGCCAAGGCTGACTCGAACGTGATTGATCAAACTAGAGAGAGAAAACTGGAAGGCTTCCAACTGCATTGGCTGGTGGAGGCATAGAAACATAGGGAGATAATTGAAGTTCCCATTTTCTTATAAGGATCATTTTAACTGGAGCCCACCGGGTTGGTTACCTCCTGGATTTTGCCTGATGTTTACCCTCTGTTTTTTGTAATAGCACATTAATAACTGCTGATTTCAAGTCTTTCTGTAAAACCGTCAAGCCTGCAGATACGAATGTTAATATATTATTCATAAAGCCAGAAGTTCAAAGGTCAAAAGGTAAAATTGCAGGGTTTTCCTGAAGAGCCACAACAATCCAACACTTGACAATCCAGCCTTTATCCAAAACCTGGCAACCCAAGAGGCTATGAATATCAATGGCTTTTAACATCATCACAGTGTGAATAGAGTACAACGAGAACACACAACTCCCTTTCAGCCCATTATTGTGTAAAAGACCACTGGAATCAGTGGTAGTGTGTGTTGTATTGTACTGGACTTATATCAAATATAGATCCAGTATTGTGAGAGGAGCTCGATACAACAGCAGAGGGAGCTTTGAAAAGTCATTACTTCTTTTTCAATACAACCTCTAGTTTATTTGTGAGTTAATGTTCATACCACTCAGTCCCTTCGCTGAACAACAACAGTCAAACTCCGAGCGGTGTGTGTTTTCAGAGCATATCGAAACTGACTGTTTTACTGCATCTCGTGGGAAAACCATCATTCAAGCGCTGGAGTGGTTTGACTCACTTTGATTTACCACTCTGTTCTGGGCTACTTAGCTCTAAATCAAATGGCAGAGAACCGGGTTTTTCCCTCTTTAACACAACACAAATCGTTACCAAATAAATGCCTGAAGTCAAATGAAAAGGCTAATGTGAGCTCGTTGGCAAAGGTTCTGTTTGTGTTGCTACTTCTTCTTCTAGCTGCCACACATTCTTTTAACACAAATGTCACATTGTGTGACATTAATTCAAACGCAAAGGATGCTGTGGCCTTTAGGTCACTGTTTCTGAGGTGGTTTCCTCACTGTGGTTTACAAGAATCTACACATCAGGACGGGGGAGTATGAAGATGACGCTCCATGTGAGATTTGTCTAAATCTACAATGGGTCAACATCAGTATTAGTGTGTTTTCCTTTTCCACACATCGTTTGAGCTACCTCTGCCTTGGGGGACATGTTTTCTCCCTTTGTCTTTTGTTTAATTACTCAAACTGTTGAATAAAACTTTGAATGATGGACAAAATAAATCACATTCAATATCAGGGCAGATTAGGACAAAGGGTTGGATCGGGCATGTTTGTTAGAGCCTGACCGATATGGATTTTTTGGAGGCTGATACCAATATGAATAGTTAATCATTTGACTTGTATAAGTTCTAAACACATTTATCTGTTCATGTATATTATAGTTAATTTAGATAGATAGATAACTTTATTCATCCCCGAAGGGAAATTAAGTCGTCATAGCAGCAGGTATATTTGAATACAATAAAATACAATACAATAGAATAAAATAAAAAATATTGAGGTAGAAAGAATAAAAAAAACAGGAACACAAGATAAATAGGTAGATAAGGTGCAGTGGCAAGGTGATGGTAATAGTACTGATGATATGATGGTAATGTTATTGTTAGACAGTATATACAAATAGTACAGTATATATAGTAGTATATAATATAACATAATTTATATATTTATATATGATAGTAATTCTACCAGTATAATAGCAGTATATAGTAATAATGGCAGCAACAGTATATATAATAATAGTAAATATAATAATAATAACATGTACACATGTATAAATATTATATACAAAGAGTATGATATAATATGATATGATATATAGTAGACGTATAAATATAAGTATTCGACTATACAATAGATAATATAATATACTATGAGTGTAAGAATATGTAGACAGTGTGCAAAAGAAAATATTATTGTATAAAATTATATATAGTATCAATATTTACTCACACGAGTTTGGATCATTAGATACAAGGTAAAAGCATCCTTATCAAATAATGTTGGGGTTAACTCATCACATCCACTGAGGCGACAGGGATCTGACATTTGTTCATTTGGAGCTGAGTTATTCACATCAGAGCCCTCGACCTGTGAAAATTATTGTTTGGTTTGAATAAAATATAAAAGATGACTTTGGGTTTGTTATATTTATGTTGGTTTTGAAGAAACTAATCTGACAGGAGCCTAATCAACGAGAGTTTTCCTGCACAATAATAAAACCACATACCTGATGTGTATCCTGGCAGCAGAGTGGTTTAATTGATCCCTGTGAGTGGCAGGTTCTAATAGAAAATAGATTTATTGCTGCTCTGTGTCTGCCCCAAATCTTTCTCCGGTTTCTCAGGGCTGCTGAGATAAAGCGCCCAGTCAATGCACCGTGAGGAAAAGCCAAATGAAACGTTTGGAAGTTGATTATGGAAAGCGGGGCTTCTAAAGAGATATGCAAATAAACTGACAGAGTTAGAGGATTTGCTTTCCCCCTCACCAAATAAACTGTTGTACTGCTAAAGTGGTGTTCTGTGTAAGAGTCAGAAAGATAGTGGTGCTCAACTTTGAACTGAGCTCAGAGGAAATTGGAAGGATGTTGTGTAGCGCCCCCCTCTTGGCAAATGCCTCTCTAACCTTGCCACAACAAACAGGTTTGGCACCAGCACCGAGGTGTCTGCTGTCTGCAGACAAACAAATCGGTGAAAGTGTCCATTGATACATTTCAACAAGTATTGTTCAATGCTAACAGTGTTTGCAACGATGCCATGATTACAGTTTGATCACTTTCTTGCAGGAAGTGCTTACAGGGAGTGCATGGATAATGGGACGTGGGCGTTGAAGAGCAATTACTCCAATTGTGAGCCTATTTTGGAGGAGAAGGTGAGTGTGGCGACACAGGAGCAATCCTGCTCTCTGCTTTATTCTCTGCACAATCTGCCTATCACCCCCGGGAGACGCCCGTCACAGTCGACACTAATGGGACTCACGGAGACAACCAATCGGCTGTGACTGCATTGTGTTTTGAAACACGCCTGGACAGGTCGATACTGTAGCCATTACTCTGGCTCTTTCTATGTGTCCATGTTACTCAGCTCTTTTTCTTTGCCCTGTTATCCGTCTGTGCATCAAATAAGTGAGTCCCATCTCGTCTTTCCAGAGGAAATATCCGATGCATTATAAAGTGGCGCTGATCATCAACTACCTTGGCCACTGTATCTCCGTGGGAGCTCTAGTCGTGGCCTTCATTCTCTTCTTGTGCTTAAGGCGAGTACAGAAATAGTGCATCTCTAACTGTGTCCTGCAGAAGCCTTGCACTGCTTATCATTAACTTGCTTATGTCAAATGAATAGATGCCTGCAGTGCGGCTCAGCTGAGGTTTAGAAAAAGCATAATGTGTATTTCACAACACTTCTAATCACATTCACTCACACACACACATACACACACTAACACACACTGACATATACCAAGAATCAAATGGCCGCAGCTGTGCTGTTCAATAGGGTTTGATCCATGCGGGCTTCTGAAAGCAAATATTGATTTCTTTGGATTTTAGACCGAAGTAGTCAATATTTTGTTCCATATTTAAGTCTCTTAAGATTTCATGGCAGAATCAATAGCTACGTTACGTTTCACCTGAGGATGTTTATTTGCCTCAGGATATAAATACTGGAAAAGATTTTTTAACATCGTCCAAACTAAAACTCTCTTTAAAGCCTGCAAAATTAAATTATTCATGTTTTAATAACCCATTAGAGCAGAGGTGAGGTACCTCCAACCTCCCGGTCGTGAGGCAACTCAGAAATACAAAAACATTGTTACGACAGTTTTTCAGAAAGGGATGTTCATTTCTGTATTGATCATGAATGCCGCTAACGACCATTAACCAACAAGAGTGAATGGTACTATTTGGTCTGTGACATATTGACAAGATTTTTACATGTGCAAATAGCAGCATAAGCAATAAAACATTACTCCTTCTTGCATCTTAAAAACATGAAAAAAATCGGTGTGGTATATGAAATCATGATAATCTAACATCTCTTCCGTTTGTCTCGTGGCTCAGGAGCATTCGATGTCTTCGAAACATCATCCACTGGAATTTGATCACCACCTTCATCCTGAGGAATGTTATGTGGTTTCTGCTTCAGTTGATAGATCACAATATTCATGAGAGCAATGAGGTAACGGCACACGTGTCCCCTGTAATGCATTATAACTTAAGAGTGCAGAAAGTTATTAATGTCTTGATAGAATCACATGAGGAAAAGTGTCCGTTTCCGTTTAAAGACTTTGCATCTTGTCCTTCTGTTTCTCTCTTTCAGCCCTGGTGTCGGTTAATAACGACAATATACAACTACTTTGTGGTGACCAACTTTTTTTGGATGTTTGTTGAAGGCTGTTACCTCCACACAGCCATCGTAATGACTTATTCGACCGATAAGCTCAGGAAGTGGGTCTTCCTCTTCATCGGCTGGTGTGAGTATGTACACGCTGACGGTGCATTGCTCTCACCGACACTCCGGGTGCAAGTTAATGCCCAGCCTGGGAACAAGAGATAAAACAGTCTCACGATGAGGTCCATTCAAAGATGGGTCGGTTTTTTTGATATTACATACATGAGCACCTACCTAGAGCCAGTTCTAAGTCGATTATCCATTCGGCGGGTGAATCTCAGAAGACCAACCACCATACTTGTTGGTAATAGTTTGCAGCAGAATAGACATTTTATTAGATATAATCTAATCTCTCTACTGCATTCTGATGTACAAGCAGAGCCGCTTCTTTCCTCTTTATGTCTGCATCAGGTGATTAGCTGCCATAAAGGCCGATTTTTTTTATTGCCGGCTAAAAAAACAATAGCTTTCAGAGGCGGAGAAGCCGTGAATTTTATGAAGCACTAATACAGGCCAATGATCTGCAGCTAGCTTCCATCACGTGTTGAGCTATCTGAACTAAATGACGAAACAAAACCCCACAGAGGTAAAAGATATAGTTCCTACGTAGAGAAAGTCCAACAACAAATGCAGGTTCGGAGAGGACATGGTTGCATGAAGCTGGCGTCAATGCATGATGGTGGTGATTTGTTCCGGATGTAGCCAGAAGGCGAAAAACACTGAAACAACTAAATTGTCGTATTAAATAAACGCTGAAATTAGAAAACATCCTTTGGCCGTGTGAACACAGCGTCACATGGGTTTGAGTCCTGGTCTCAGTTGGAGCTTCTCTCGTCAGCAGCTTCTGTGACAGCGCTAACGGCAACGTCTCGGAAAAGCAGTTCACAGCGAGGAGGCTGAGGAGGAGCATTGAGATAATTAAATATCCGACATGTTCACAAAACCGATCTCAAGATTTCATCAAATTCTGCTCATTCTTCATATTTATTAATTATGGATCCTACGTACATTTCGCCACATTATTGCAGTGCAGTCAAAACATGATTTTTTTCCCCCCCTCATTAATACGATAATGAGAAATCTTAAGAAATCGAGTCCTCATCTAATTTCCCTGTCGCCACTGTTATATTATTAATATCATGGATGCTATGGTAGATACGGCAAAAACACATTACATTTTTTAAATTACATTTTACTTCACCGATTAAAAAAACTCTTGCTCTACACATCCTCAAGTGAAGAAGGTTAAGAAAAGTCTTCACAGAAAGTGGGTAGATTAATCTCCGCTTCATTTTATTAATTACAAACAGGTGAAACCAATGCAGTAAAATAGAATTCACACACTGCAACTCTCTTGGGTCCTCCTTCAATATTTGAAGTCAATCGGTTGAGTGTTTGTCAAACAAGTTGAAGGAAAGCCAGAGAGCAGGAGACAGACTCACAGAGATTCCAACATTTATATTTGATACTAAAAAATATGTCAAATCTTTCATTTAATTAGTTTTTTATATTTGTTCCATCCTGTACTTTTTTGCTGAGTTCTTAAAAAGAAAAACTTGGTTGTAAAACAACTGGACCATAGTCTTATCTGACCCTTCTGCCCCGCTCAGAGTGAAAGCTCCTAATTGGCGGCTGGTCAGCGGGTGAAGTGGAGCGGAACAGCACTGACGACTGGGAACTATCTTTTTATTTGGCCCTTGACTTGACCAGTGATTTTCCTGAAGCAGATGTTCTGTCATGACCACGTCAGAACACCATGTTAACACTGAGCGCTCTGAGAAGGCTCAGTGTTAAATTGGAGATTGTCAAAAACCAGTGTCAGAATATTTGATGTTGAGGCAGAAACATGCTCATGGAACCATGATTCCTTGTCTCTCTGAGACAGAGACTTTACTTAAATGACTCAGCGGAGTGTTATGAACAAGAGAATGAAATATGAATAGATCACGGATCACGTATTATCAGTAATGACAGTTGGATGACATGGTTATGAATAGAAATAAACAGAAGGAAATGTCAGACATATTAATCTTCATTGAATGACATATTACTAAAATGTAACTAACTCTTATCAGGATGGTATTACCTCCTCTGCACTTCATAACCTGTTCAGTGTATTTTTAATGAACATGGTTCCTTGAAAAATAGTATTTTAATTCTCCGCGATTAATGCCCATCTACTACTCTATGACACTGTCACTAATCTGTGAAAGTAATATTGTAATTCATCCGTAACAAAAGATAAAATGTTATGTTTTGCCAGGGGGGTATTCATACGTCTGGAAGAATTAGATAAAAGAATATTATAATTGTATAACATGATAACATGATATTATAACTCTATTTAAAATGCAATATGTCGAATACAATAAGAAGCTGACTCGGGTACAGTAGATACAAGGCATATACTACACTTACAGACATATAAATATATGCAAATAAATATTTAGAATCTTCAATATAAATCGTATTACTCCATATTTGAATAGCTGCTGCCTTCAGGGAACCAGAAGCCAGTAAAGAGATTGTATTTGTTCTTGTTTTGATAGTGTTAACCAGAATTCATTAGTAAAGCGCAGGTCAGCTTGAATCTCCTATGAGAGGCCAGATGTTATCTGGGGTCAGAATGAGATGGACCTGTATTCTTTCATCTCCATTAAAGGTCTTTTCCCTGAGTGTTTCACCTTTTTGGCAGAAACCCTTTGGACACAAAGCGTGGAAGTATCTGGACACGCAGCTCTCGGCCTCCCTCTCTGATTTGTATGCTCTGGCTGGAAGATGCTTTGCTCAATTAGCTTGTCAGCACGCTGGTGAGGTGCAAAGTCAAGCAGCGACGGCTTGTTTGAAAGGTTTTTCCTTGAACTGCCGTCCTGAGTGCTCTGGGGTGAAGCAGCCAGTCATTCCAAAAGCACTATGCCTGTTTAACTTGCATCTGAACGCGCTGCCAACGAATCAGCAACAGTTGATAGAATTAATGTAAACTCTGAGGGTAGAGACATCAGCCATAATAATACAAACGAGGGTCCAATTGATGCAAGTGTTCGAGAGCAAAAAAGCAATTTGCTGTGTGCAGCAGCCTAAAGGTGTTTGTTGTTATTTAACTAAATGTTTTTAACTGTGGGTTAATATATTATTCAGCAAATAAATGTATTAGTTTCATTAGGAGCTGTTTCTTTTATCATTTGTCAAGGCGTTGCTCAACATTTAAACTGATTTCCCAGGGAATGATCAATGGATCTCAATCAGGCCTATTTATCAGACTGATGTAGTTTATGCAAGTCAGGCAGAGGATTAATAGTTGTGTCTGTAATGAACTGTGACACTAATTAAATGTTGCTCCTGGCTTACATTAATCTTCTTTACTTTACAGGTATTCCCTTTCCTATAATAGTAGCCTGGGCCATCGGAAAGTTGTACTACGAAAACGAACAGTATGTATTCAAATAAGTTCCCCGGACATTTTCCTGAAGTGTCCTTAATCAGATGCTTTAATGATTCTTTCCTCTCCTGTTGACAGATGTTGGTTTGGTAAAGAACCTGGAAAATATATGGATTATATTTATCAGGGACCAGTTATTCTTGTTCTTATGGTAAGTAACAAAGCAGGAAGCGTTTTCCCTGTATCACCCCGTTATTTCTGCATTATTTATGAGAACCATTCATTCGTATAACACAACACAAACATCCCATTCATTAGTGTTTGTAGGAGTATACTGATGGAAAAGAAAATGAAGCCTGAGATGAAAATGGTTTTATAATGGAAGTAATTTCTATCCTGCAACCAGATCCTTGAAAAGTGGAATTAATCTTTAAAGCAGCTTCACACGTATGAAACCTGAATATTACAGATTGTATTCACACAAATGTGATTACTAATGGAGCATGTCGGAGTGCGGTGACCCCGTCTGTGCTCCTCTTTGACTAGCACACCCTTCTTCTCCTCATCAACATTCAATGAGGAAACACTGCTTATTTAATTTCCTTTGTTTGATTTATAAAGTCTGTTTATTGTCTTTTTTCTCCCCAGATAAATTTTGTTTTCCTCTTCAACATAGTGAGAATTCTCATGACCAAACTACGAGCTTCCACTACGTCTGAGACGATCCAATACAGGTGAGTTGGTCCTGCACGTGAAACTGCACAGATAAGAAAATGATTTTGATGACTTAATTTCAAACAAATCTCGGACATTTGAGGATCAAAAGATCTGATATTAATAACAAGAAAATCAAATCACTGCGGCACACGTTAATACTAGAGATCTATTATAGATTTTACGGCTTTTTTCTTTGCTACATTTTGGCTGTAATTGCAGTTATTGTGGGTAAATGAACAGTAAATCACAGTAACACCATAGAATATATTTTGATGTGTTTCATTCATCCATCCATCTGTATCTACCAATCTTATACTGTACTTTGAGGGTACTGGGGTTCGCTGCAGCCCAGGCTGACATTTGGCAAGAGGCGGGGTCTATCAGGTCACCAGCCTATTACATGGCTGACAAACAACCTTTGACACCTACAGACAACTTATACCTCTTCTACACCACAATTATGTATATCCTGTGTATGCAGGTTTTTCAAAAGCAGGTAAACCTGGTAAAATATGGCGATTGACTCCATTACCATGACCAGTCGAGTTTTCCTTTCAGGCTCTTTCCCCCCGGTGCGTCATGTTAGATGTCAGGTACGCATTGAGCACTGAGCCGCTCTCTCACCTCGCTCTCTGGCCACATTAGTGTGTTCGCCCGGATGTCATGTTTCCATCACTACCGATCAGAGCCAATAACATTGAGTGAACATAGATTGAATCCAACGAAGATAAAAGCCAGATGTTAGCGGGTGTTTGTGGGGATTTTGGACGAGTAGAAAAGGAGTTTTTGTCTCAATTTAACATAACCAGCAATCTGCATGTGTTTTGGAGGAAGCTGGAGTAAACCGACGCAGACATGTGGGGGACATGCAAACTCCAAATAGGAGAACAGGAACTCTTATGAGAACCCCTGTGTTTCACTGAAAAATGGGTAATTCAAGACGATTATGGGTCAAAATCTGGTTTGACACATTTGTTTTTTCAGCAGTAGATTCCTTATGTCTCCCCAAAACACTCCCAATGTCACAGAAAGTGCTTGTGAGTTGAAACTCAAAAGTGACATTTTATGTATTGTGTATCATTTATCTGTCTAAAAGAGCCAGAGGCAGAAACTAAAGAGCATTTTGAACCACAAAATGAAGTCTAGACAAACAAATTGAGCTGAAGTTAGTCACACTGCGAGACGCCACTTTACTTAGGTCGAGGTGAAACGAGTGAGAGGCGTGAAAAGCTCTCATGTGTCTGAAAGGACTTGACGAGTGAGTAATGGGCAGAGATATATTGCGAGAGAGTCGAGTCCCATTTCATGTTGTCAGGTTGCTCTTCTGACCGCTTAAGTTGTGTTTTTGATTTTTATTTTTTTGCTGCGTCAACTGTGTTTGTCTCCTTTCGGGATTATTTGGGGATAATGGTGTGTTTACTGTTACTGCTCAGGCTGCTTCACCTCAGGATCTCCAGGCTGGAGCTGCATTCATGCTTGTTGTGACAGATATGCTGATGTCAGTGAAGCAGATTTAATTAAGTGAGTGGAGGATTGGACCATAAACTGTTTACTTCAAACTGAAGCATGGTGGCTCCTTCAAAAATACTCTGTTGGTTTTACCAGGGAGTGAAATAGCGAAAGGAAGATGGAATTCTCTGTCATTTTTTAATTCAAAAGTCAAATCATCTGGAAAAAAAAAAGTATTTTTACAGAATATTAACAACTTGAGTTTGCAGGTTATGAAAAATCCCTTTGGTTTGTGTTTATCCTCCTTCAGCATGTCACTGCTTCTTTAATCAGCTCTTCATTCTGATAACAACCCTTCAATGGACACTTCAACCTGCTGCTAATTCGAGCCAAAATCCATTGAATCCAACAATTTGTGTCTAGTTAACATTTTTGACTACAACATGTGGGTCTGTTAGGAAGAAATAGTGTTTGGCTGCATGGGGGCTGTATACGTTTCCACTTTTATTGTTCGTCCCATTTCTGTTGGACTGGAGGATAAATTAATTAGATTCTTTCAAAGCATTTGATGTTTTGCCTTGTGAACACTTCTCTCATGGACATCTCCAAAGAAACCTTTCCAACTTGGTTCAAGTGTTCAGTTGAACTCAAGGATGAACTGATAAATATATGCTAGGTCAAAGGTCGAGGTCACTGGGACCTCACAAAACCAGGTTTTTGGTCTCATGAACCTATCTCGAGTCTGTCTTCAGGGAATTTCTACACATTTTGACCAGTTGTCCCCTTCATAGCCTGAGTAAATGATTTAATTTCGTATTTATGAAACCAACAGTTACATGTAGATCTTAAATAGAAAGTGCTTCCCACATTGCAAACTAAAAGAGAATCACAGTGCTGGTGGTGGGTGTGTGTTTTCTTACCGACTCTTGACGCAGGATCATGCGTTTTTCTAAAAACTCCACACTCTCACATTAGTCATTTTTATAGATGCAGCTGTATCCTTGTCTTCACAGAAAAGCTGTGAAAGCAACACTGGTCCTGCTTCCTCTGCTGGGCATCACCTACATGCTGTTCTTTGTGAATCCGGGGGAGGATGACATCTCACAGATCGTTTTCATCTATTTCAACTCCTTTCTACAGTCCTTTCAGGTGAGGATGGGGATAATGGTACAATGTGACGCTGGCCCAGAAAACCTTGCACACACACACACACACACACACACACCCACACAGACAGACTGTCTGTAAAGTGAACGGTGTGTGTGTGTGTGTGTGTGTGTGTGTGTGTGTGTGAATCATACTGATTCCATCCTATCGCCTAGTTGTATCACTTCTTTCAGGATGACATTTCAGGCCCTGAGCCTACTTGTGGGAAGATGATGTGAACGAGCATCCAGGCTCTGCTTACACAGAACCAACCCTCCTGCCTCCTGTTCCGAGCTCTCAGCCGTCGGGATTAACCGGGGCCACGTGGGCATGATCCCTGCTCCCTGTGCTGTTTTTTAAAAATCGTTCTATCTTCTCTGCTTTAATCTAAGACCGAGTAGGAGGAAAGAGGAGAAAGGGGATTTCAAAAAGTTTCTCTTCAGTCGACAACTATTGCATGATGAGATTAGGAAAAGCATGAATCTATTTCCCTACGTGGCTCGAAGGATGTAGAGGAGTCGTCCAGTGATCAGGAGGTTTGCTGGCTCCTGCTGAGTGGGTCCAAGTGTCCTTGAGCAAGACGCCGCAGCCCCTAACTGCTCCTCAGGCCGTGTGAATGAACGTGTGTGAACGGGTTGTTGAGAAATACATTTGAAATCTCTTTGTTTAACCGAAAGACTAGACAACCACTGTATGATTGCAGATCATTTACCGTGAATCCTCCTCGACCTAATTACGATGCCATTACACAAAGCTGCATTCGACTACTGACTCTAATGTGTCCTGTTCTGCAGGGGTTCTTCGTGTCTGTGTTCTACTGCTTTCTTAACGGAGAGGTGAGTTTTTCACCACACTGTGAAATGTGTTTCTTGATGTACGATCTTAATAAAATCACAACTAATGTATCTGATTAGTTCTGTTTTTCTTTCTAATTAACCTCCTGTAGTTACAATTTTCAAAATTCAAATGATTGGATGAGAAAGCTTTCAAGTGAAAGAAGAAGAAGAGACGAGTTAAATCCTTTATGCTTCATCAATGAAAGTTAGAGCACCTTGTTGAGCTTCCTACAAAACACTTTATTGAGCTTGAGCCATTTTAATCCATTTAAAACAAGAGTTAATGGCTGGACTGAGAGTCATTACAGCCGTCATTACACATTATTTGTTGGTAATTGTGAGGAAGCTCTCTCCCAGCCGCCTACTAACTGAAACCCATGGGTGGAGAGGCTGTTCATTGGATGAGGAGCTGGGACGAATTGGAGTCAGTACTCTCGTACAATTATGTAAAGCAAGTTCAAGATGTCGATTGGCTAAAGTGACTCTGTGGATTTTTATCTTTTTAAAGGACCTCTTGGTTCTTTTGACTCACCGCTGATGTAGAGTTAGGGACTTTCCTTGGGTGTGCTTCAAAATGCCGCCTAGTCTGATTCTCTCTTAATGTAATAAAAATATACAAATTAATTAAACTAGTTCCCACATCATATTTGTGTAGTTTGTGAGTTTTTAAGAGCTTCGTGTCGTTATGCTAGGAAAACATGAATCCTGGTTATGGATCATATTCAATCGAATAACATTTTATTTTAAATAATTTTATCTAATTGTCTTCTAAGAAAGTTCCTTATCGTCCCATTATTCCATCAAGTTTCACTGAAATATATGTTTTCTAGTTTTTGCCCAGTCTTTTCTGCCTAACTATCAAATTGACGAGGGCTAAATCCTCACAGTTGTGTTATTGCCCTGCGCACAATCACCACTTTGTACCCTCGACGTTTCAGGTGCGTTCAGCGGTAAGGAAGAGGTGGCACCGTTGGCAGGACAACCACGCTCTCCGAGTGCGAGTGGCACGAGCCATGTCCATCCCCACGTCTCCGACCAGGATCAGCTTCCACAGCATCAAACAGACCACAGCCGTGTGACCAGGGGTGACAAACACATCCGCTAATCTCCTCCTCAGCCTCCAAGGAACTTACTCACTCATCAACACAAGGGAGTGATTAATAGAACAGGCTGATGTGAGCCGGAGTGTGTCCAATGTCAATGGAGCTCCGGGATATTTCATTTCTTGGTGTGTGGAGGAAAATGAATAGCATCAAAAATCACACTTAAACTGCACATAAAACAAAGTGGACTTGTACATTTCCCTGTTACTCACTAGATTTAAGTGTCATCTGTCCCTTATTATCATCTTACTGCCTGGTGGTCATTAGAGGAGCAGGATAATCCTGCAGGATTTGCAGCAGGATACTTCTTACACTTGCAGGCACTTGGGTCCATTGTTTTACGCTGAGGGACCGAGTTTGACTAGTATGCATTCACAGCGTCGCCAGAACATCTATTTGTATTAAGTGCGACCAACATCAAAAATGCAAAAATGCTCTTTGAATGAACTGCTCCTCGGCACCAACAGCTGCTTCTGACAGCCGGAGAAGGAGCTTTGGGGAAGGATGTGAATCACCTGAATTAAATATAATAATAAAAAACTATAGAGAATAAAGGGCGAAGGGTTTGAAAGAGCCACTGCTCTCTGCAGAGTAAGAAAAGTGTGAAGTGAATAATTGTTCACCTCAACACAATCTGAACAAGTTAACACTTGTTCAGTTGTACACTTATTTTATACAAAGATGCTATTTTAACGGAGCCTCTATAATGTTTCCTCAGAGGAGGCCTCTCTTTCAAGTCTGTTCTTTCATACAATGTCGATTTTGACATCTCATATCATGTTGTTTTAAACATTATTTTTTTATAAGTTATAAGATATTCACAAGCTAAACTCTTGTTCCAGATATTTGTTTCTGCCTTTATTTCCCCCCCTTGTTGCATATTTCCCATTTCCCCTCAGAGAAGGAGGGAATCAATATAAAGAGCATTAAACATTGTGTGTTGGAATTCCCTCCAGGATGGTGGTTGGTGGACAGCCCCAAATTAAAGCTCCCCTCCGGACGAGTAAAGATGAGATTCAGTTTAAAGCAATTTATGTAATGTATACTGTGTGTGTTATGTGCAATACATGGATTTATCGCGCGGGCACGGTGGAAGCAGATTAAAAAATCCTTTAGCCATATGAGATCCGTGCAGCTTTCTCATAATCAGCGTCGCAGCTGTAAGCCGCAGAGAGGAGCCTGATGAAGTGAGCACCGATTGCTTCCCCTAAACATTTGACCCGGTCAGAGCAACATGTCAACTCTCACATCTGCTGCAGGCTGCTCAAACAGACAGTGAACGACCATGTGTGCAGGGACACACAAACAAACCTGCAAGAAGACGGAGGGAATATTCTATCAGTGATTAAAAAGCACCTGATGAATGAAGCTTGATGCTGATGTTTCTGTGGTTGACTGTTTCCGCTGCTGAAACTGAAACTAGAGCAGGTTCACGTAGACTTTCACCGAATCGTGCATCCAACTCTTGGCAAGAATGTACATAAGAAGATTTCCCCAAAATACAGATTTTTTTTTTTTAAATTGACTTTCCTGTTTGTTTTGTATTTATTAACTTGTTTCTTATTTAACTATTTATATATTTTTAAGTGAAACGGTGTTAATTTCAGCTGGAGCTACAGTTCTGCAGAGTCTAGATGAAAGAAATAAAGTGAACTAAAGCACACAGAACTTCTGTGCCATCTGTGGAAATGTATTTTTAGGTGTTGTACAGGACATTCAGACTTCGTCAGGTTTTTGTTTTACAACGTAGTCTTCAAATTTGTATTTTGTACATTTTATTTACCATACCGTGCTGCTCAATACTGATGGTAAATGTTGATCGTGTGATTTGAATGTGTATATTTTATTTTGTTTCATGCAACTATAACCCTCCATGGCCATCATCAACCCACAAAAAAACCAATACAAAAATAGTTGTGAAAGATTTTATACATAATCAAGTGAATAAGATCATTTATTTAAAACTCACCAAAGAGACGAAACCACGTTTACCAACATCCAGAGTTTCTATCGTCTGCATATTTCTATTGTAGCCACTGCACTTTGTAAACCAACTTCTTGTTATTACATGTTCTTTTCTACATTGTTTATTGTACATGATCCAATGTATTCGATGCAGAGTGATGTCAGATTTGGAAACTTGGAACTGAACAGTTGACCTGCTGATCCTATGGAGAACTCTTGGTTGAACCACCCATGTTGCCTTACAAAACGAAAGGAAGTGCATTTTTTAATTTGTGAAAAGGAAGTTAATGTCTCTGTAAATGATGTATCATGGTGTTATTGCTATATATTTGTACATGCACACATGAAAGGAAGAAAAAAAAAAAAACATTGATTTGAATTAAAATCAAACTCTCATTCTCGCTCTTTGGCTTTTTCCTGTCAAAGGTCTCGCATCTTTTCCGGGGGGAGCACGTAAACAGCGGTGATCGCAGTTGACGTGCTATATGATGCATTACGTCTGCTCAGTTACGCTGCGTGCGCTATTTGACATTTGCCACAGATTGCAATAATAAGATCTGTTCAGTTGAATAACTGGCCGTCCATCCCTGCTATCATCGAGCATCGTGCGGAATTTAAACGCAGCACTCGTGTAATGACTCAATCAAGTAATTATCCTCATGATGGGAGGAGGCGCTCTATGCTGCTCTGGCACTGTGACATGTAAATATAGTTTGTAGTTGTGGAGGGGAAGATGCCCTGAGCACACACGCCTGCTAAAGGTTATGTAATATGAAAGTAGAGGCAGTTTCAGGGCCGGAGTGAAGTGGAGCAGAACTACTGCCTGTGACCAGGAGCCCCCAGGACTCTTTGAGTTATACATCCCCAAACAATTAGCCGGGACTTTGATGCAGCCTAATAAAGCCTTGTTGTGACAATTAATGCCTCTGATAGTCGACAACAGCATGAAAGGCACGACAGTGGAGGAGCTGCTCCGATGCCAGAGGCGAGCGGCACATCTGCACTTCTTTGAGGATTGTTTGCCCTGAGCTCCCGTGCGTCCATATTGAACTGCCTTTCACCAGTCATTACCTCGGCTAAAAATAAAGAGCTGGCATGGCAGCCCGAGGCTACCAGCACCGTCTTTACATTGCTTCGTCATTTATTATGTAAAATCTCTAACGCTGAAGAGAATCCTATAGAAGAACACAGCGCTGTTGAGGTCGATTCATCTGGATTTATTGGTTTTAGAATGACCGATCTCGTCCACATTGTGGTGACATCACCTTGTCGATTTCACTAGAGTTCATTAGATCACATACCTTTAAAGTAGAATGGCTCTCGGTACAGTTAATATCTCCACCAAGGCCCGACAGGCTCCTTGTGAAACCACATTCAAACTCTATAGATCTGGATTTCTAATAGGATCTGCATCAAATTCTACACCTAAATATAAAAAATTCAAATAAAGATCCATGAATTATTTTCTGAGAAATAAACAAAAAGGACAAACAACCTTCCGCCTGCCAATCGAGGTCCACACTGAAACTCAACAAGTTCCTCCTGGAGTCATGTCCCGCAACTTATTGTGTAATCCGGCTACATAATAAAGAAACAAATGCAGACAAGGTAAAAGTCTTTTATTTGTGAATGGGATTACTCTCCAATCTGTAAAAAGATGAAGCCCAACAATAGTTTATTTTATTGTGGCTCCTGAGGAAGTTTGACTTGTCACATAAACCAATCCAAAGCCCTTATGTCTGAAAAGCTTAGAGTTTCAGTCCAGGTTGCCTCCGTGTCCACCATCGACATTTCTTACCAGACTTTGATGAAAACACTTTATGTTGCATTCTGGGTAATGTAGGCTCAACCACAGGCCTGGCCAAAGGAATGGAAGTTGGGATGTCTCTTCTTTCAAGGACAGATAATGAACTGCAGGACTGATCAGCAGTAATTGGTCATATTTCCTCGAGAGCAAATCAGAAACTACAGTGAAAACAGAGGAAACAGTTTTAAGTTTAGTATATTGATTATATCCTGGTTCCCAATGAGAAACATGATCCCATTGGTCACTTATTAGCGTTATGGCCCTGCCACCCGCTAACAAGAGACATTGTTAAACAGTTTCTCCTAATGGAAGTATGGTGGACTGCATTTGGTTTAGTTTATGCCTGTGGCCCCGAAGCTTAGGAGTTATTCTCTTCAGCTGAATCCTCCTGAAGGTCCAATAAATATGCAAAGGGAACATTGGATATTATTCATATCAGTCCGGCCAAAGCAAATAATTTGAAAGGAGACTATTTCATTTCACAAACATATTTCCTATAAGCACGAACCCTTGGGAATTGTGGCTTCGTACGATTAAAGTGCACTTTCGTCAGAACGGCGTCACTCTTTACCTGGAATCACATTAAGGAAATGATTTCATTACGATGCAGTCGGTTTACTGAATTACCCAAGCTCTGTGGTCGAGTCAAAATATCCAAGCAACCATAAAACGGTTGCCTTTCTCACTGGACGTCCAGCGGAAAATTGGCTTTGCAGAAATAATGGCTATAAATATATAGCCTGGCGCTCGGGCTGGAAGTGGAGAGCTGACTGAGGGAGACGTGGTGCGACGGAGGCCAGTGAGGGCGAGGTTTTGTGAAGAAGCTATTTGTGCTGAAGGTAAAGGTTTTATTAGTGGTAAAGTTTAAAATTGCACGGCTGAATGTGTTTCCAAATGACCCCCTAACAAGCTGGCAGGGTCAACCAGGCATCAACTTCTGCACTGCAGCTGAAAACACTGTTTCCAAACGTACAAAATGTGCATCATAGTTCTTAGTGTATGCTAAATTAAACAGATGCAGAAGACATTTGAAATTTGTAAATTTGACTGAATGGTTTCTACATTGCACTTTGTACCGCCGAACCCTAACTCTGCTTGAAGGGAAATAAATGTGAGCAACACAAGTGGTCATTTATCTTCAGCCTCTAGCAAACCACTTTTAGCTCCAGCTTGAGAACTGTCAGTTCAGGCAACAGGAACCTGCTGATGTTTGTTGGTGCTGGTTAAAGCTGCCGGGCTGAACTTGGCAAACACACCGATATATAAATGGTGTAAATCAGCCGACATGGCAGATGATCCCAGTTTGTTCAGAGCTCTGCGGCTCAGCTGTGAACCAGAACCAAGAGCAGGGAACACATGAGACCAGTTGATCTGCACAGGATCGACTTTAAGAGTCTGCTCCTTAAATACTCAACAATAACTTGAGGGACAGCGCTATCTAGTGGCCAATGAGAGGAAATACAAGTATTTTTCATATTTCCATATCCAATGATGGATCCCTATAGTAAATACTTTTTCTTATTTTTTTCCCCCTTGATTTAGGTTTTCAATTATTATATTGTGGTGATCCTACAAAAGTAACAATGTAATAATTAATTGGATTAGTTTTATGTAAAAAATGCCAAACAAGTTTTTTTCACAAGTTGTGTTGAACAACATTTTCATGTATTTCCAACAATTTTAGGTAACAACAGAATAATACCAGTTAATTCATATTTGTATCTTCTTAATTGATGACACTTAAATGTAAAAAAGTTTGCCTTTATGCATGTGTAGCCAGAGGTACTTATTATTGTAATGTAATACATTTTTCGAAACACATTTTGTTATTATTATAAGACTATAATCTTACTTAGCCTCATAGGCCTCAACAATCTGTACACGGTACGACTCCCTCTGCAATTAACCCAGACTATAGAGTAAAGACAAAAATAAATCTATATTTAAATCGTTATTTAATATAATAATATATGTCTGATTTATAATAATGTTTGTGATTCAGTTTGGTCCTAAATTAAAAGCAGGAATCAAAACAAGGAAAACCTGTCATCTCTCCTTGTTCCCTCTTTTAATCCATCCATCAAACCAGCTGGCAGGTTAAACAAAGCAGCACAGACATCTCTCTCCTCAGCAGCATCCTCCAGCTCCTCCGGGGGTAGCATGCAGCATTCCGAGGACTTATGAGATCTGTTGTCTCTCCACCATGTTCGGGGGTTTTCCCTGGGGTCCCCTGACAGGGAAGCTGCCTTCTTCCTAATTACATAACTCTAACTCCAGCAAAGGAGGATTGTTTCAAAAGAGACAACTCCATCAAATGTGTTTATTTATTGATGAGTATCTACAGTGCGACCAGGGGCAGTGTGAAGTCTGTGCACACAATCCTAAAATAAATAGTAGGAAATAGATATATTGATGAGTTGTAGATGTAATGTAGAAGCATGGAAATAAGAAGTATACATGATAGGATTCACACAAACCTGAATTATAATCCAGTATTTATATTCTCAGTGAAGGGCAAACTACTCATTACTCACACATATAGATTTCATGAGGCAGAGTGATGTAGCACCACAGTGACAACAAGGCTGACACACATGGACCCTTTTTAAGATGCCATAATGTATTTCACAAAAGCTTCATAATTGATGCATCCATTCGGATCCTCCTGGTTTTGCATCAGCTGCTCCACCTCGTCCTCCCTCATCTTCTCACCTGAAAGGGGAAAAAACGAGTGGGCTCAGTGAGAATTCTCATTACCAGCAGTTATATAAGACATCTGTGTGCGGTCATACTCACCCAGTGTTGCCAGAACGTGCCGGAGCTCAGCTCCCATGACTGAGCCGTTCCCCTCCTTGTCGAACACCCTCAGACCCTCCACAAAGTCCTCATATGTTCCACGGTTCTTGGCCTTGCAGATGTGCTGGTGGATGGAGAGGAACTGGTCAAAGTCAAGCATCTTGGTCTGCATGTCTGTGGAAATGAAAATAATGAAAAGTGCTGATTTTGACCAAAGTCAAAAATAACTCAGGCCGGTGTTTGAATCTATTTGAGTCTTTCAACACAAGCTGGACCCACGTTTGGCACGCACACTCATCTAAAACACACACTGGGGAATCCCTCGGTATCGTGAGGTGCACGCTACCAACCTTCAGGCTTAGGTTTCCCCAGGACGTGGATGATCTCTGCGTTTGTAGGGTTCTGGCCCAGAGCCCTAATTAGGTCACCGCACTGGGCGTAAGTGATTTTCATCTCGTTGGCTGGAGTCCTGTCAAACAGCTGGAAAGAATCTTTGAAATCTGTGAACATAAAAAAAGGGCGTTCACTTCTCCACAATTCTCAACAGCTCGTTGTGAGTGCATGCAGCTTTTTGAGGAGAGGCCTTGAAGATGCTGCCTGTGTAGTAATGATACACACTGACAAGCATCAGTTTAAGAAGGCTGCTCCGTTAGAGCCGGAGCCAGAAACACTCAAACCTGAAGATGTTGACTCCACGCTGATTGACACATGCGGGTCAAAGGGATCCACTTGGATGGGGGCGTTTGTTTTGAAAAAATAGCATAGCCCTGAACCCTCAGCTGCCGTTGAACATTTCTCACACACACTCTAATGGAGAGCACAATCGCACAATCCCTTCTATGCATAGCACGCAGTCCATGCAACACAAATGGTGACAACAACAACCTTGGGCCTTACCCTCAATTTGCTCAGGGGTGAACTCCAGCTGAAAAGAGACAAAGCATCGACAGGAGGAAAGCAAATGAGTTGAAAATCACCAGAGAGCAACTGTTAGTCTCAGAGCTCTCCGACCTCCTCGTGCCAGCAGCTGGAGTGACAGCGTGCATCTGTTCTAGTCTCTGGACATCACTTATCGGGGACTTTTGGCCTAACATCCCCCGTCTTACTGCGGCTGTCCGATTCATTCGAGTTTATTTTCGGATGCGATACGTGTGAAAGGATCTCTGGGGTTATAAATACAGACGAGGTCAGTAATTCATAACCTTGGTGATCATGGGTGTTGGTTATTTCATGTGTTGAATATATAAAAAAAAACAAAGCTGATGAATAACACAGTCCCACATGATTTAGATTTAGAACGTGTTTTTTTTTTTTGTATTAAGGTCAGATTACCACAATACAGATGTCTTTCTTTAGTTTTACAAGCTTCTGTGTCAGTGTGTCGGTTTGGTTTTACAATCTGCCGTGCTCGCCCATTTAAATGTGTTATTCTTAGGCAAAAAAAAAAAAAGATCATTATTCTCAGCACCCGTGACAAATGTTGACTATTTATAGTCTGTGTATGTGTTGGACTCCCATCAGATAGTGCCCTCGGTCTCTGTACAATGTCTGGATGTCCACAAACCCCACTCCCTCCTGGAGGCTTTGTGAAAATATTATCTAAACACTTATCTAAGCCGGCTTGAAGATGGATGGCGATGGATGCAATTATCCGTATTTTTCTTCCTCTCCCATTTCCACCATCAGAGGAATGGTGCGGGTGGTCTGCTGTGCCCCGACATAATGAAAATCATATTTTGTGGCTTTAACCGCTCTCCATTGTAACATGGCGTCTCGTCCAACCAGGAAAACATTCATCCATTGAGAAGGGGCCAAGTCAGCAGAAGATCTTTCCATGATGTGTGGTATCAGCTATAGTTTCCCTCTGAAGCTCACCATGAAGTCACAGCTGCCTTAACTGTATATTTCCATTTTAAATGCACGTTTAAAGCTTTACTTCAAAAGAAAAAATGATGAATCATATCGTGCAAGTGGCCAGAATTCCCACTCAGATGGCTGCACAGGTCTGTTCTGCATGCACTGCCAAGTTTAGGTCACATGGGGTCTCTGATGCTCTTTCAAAACAGTTTCTTCGAAATGTCATCATTACTAGGAATAATATATATGTGTATATAAGAAAGATGATTTTCTATTTCACAATTTTCAATGAACCACTTCATAAAGATACATTTTCATATCCAGTCTCAGTCATTTAAGAGATTGAAACACTTTCTTCATCTAAATTCAGTTCACAGCCTCCTCATTATAGCGTAATGTGACTGTTTGTGTAGTTTTTTACCGTCACTGATGTGGGGTCAAACTCCGGGGTCTTGGGGCGCTCAGGCTCCGGTGGGGCCACTGGTGCCGCGGGTTTAGGTTCCTCCTTCTTCTTGGGGGCCATTGTGAGGAGCTCTAGGGAGACGGGAGGGGAGGACTCAGGGCAGAGGGATCCAGCACACTGCAGCTGGAGGAGGTGAGGTCCATTTATCCACTGTCCGCAAGGGTCAACCCCCCCCCCCCCCACCCCCCCCCTCCATCCATGCCCAAGCAGACTGCCAACAACAGGGGGAGGACTATAAAAGGATATGGCTTTGTGCTTCTATTTAAGACAATGGTTGTTGTGTGTGTGTGTACATCATCGATGATGGAAAACTGTATCAGCTGAAACGCCCGCGCCCGGTGCCTGAGCGTTAATTGGGCTATTTCTATCAACACACGTGTGACCTCGTTTAACCCCCCCCGCTTATCTCGGACTGATGACCTTGTTCAGTAAATTGTGGCGGCTGGTAATTGCAGGACAAGAGGAGCGGGTGAAGTTTGTTTAAATTACAATGTCACAATGCTGCATGATGAACCGCAATTCCCAGCAATTATCCTTGATTATTATTCAAAATTGGCGACCAATGAGAGGGAATTAGTCGCTGGGACAAATCCTTACGATGACCATTTATCCGGTCTGATCAGTAGGGATTTGCAGAGCATTCAAATCCAATCCAGCCCAGAATAGGATTCGCAGAATGTCATCTCCGTCTGATCTCGGATGGTGAGTGTGGTGAGACCTGAGTGATCCTTTCCCTTCAAAGCAAACAGGAAAGTGGAGAAATTTAACGGGGGTTGACACTAAGACGCACTTTGTGAGGCTGCCATCCTCACGCATGAAGGGAGACAGACGGAGCGACAGGCAGGGTGAGGTCCTTTGGTGTTTCATTTGTCAAGGAGTTAAGCTCACAGGGGTGTAAGTAACTCGAACAAACATTCTAGCCATCTGCAAATTGATTTAGAGAGGAGCAGATTTCACGGAGGATTTGATTTGGGATAAAAACTAATTTAGAATTAAATGAATTTACTCTTCCAATTCCTGTGTATAAACCTATGAACATACTTGAAAAATGTCACTTTATAAACCAAACAGATTCCTCTGTGGAACGGAGGTTGTGCTCTCCCCAAAAAAACATAATTGGGTATATTCCAGAGAATTTTTCCCTTCCCAATACCGATATCTTTTTTCAATCGGCTGGTACCGAGAACCATCCAGTACCCTTGCATTTAGAAAAAGTATTGTATTGCTGCAGTATGTTATTCAAATTCAACTTTATTTGTCCCCTGTCCCCCCATGTCAAGGTCAAACACAAGGTTACTAACCGGTTATGGATGTGATGATTTCCATCGTTGTTCAAGAGGAAGTGATTTCAAGGAAAAGAACATTTTTCTATTTCTATCTGTGTGAAAACTGATATTCTTTAAATATGTGGCATATGATCTTTACATAGATTTGCATACTAGCTGACACCTAAACCATTCATTTTCAATCTGCCATTTCTTTACATCACAGTGGAGCAGCTCATTTCAAATCCAGGTATGAACTCAAAGATAATAACCTTAATTAAGAGGACTGAGTTCTTTATTTGGTCACAGTCCTGTAGGACTGAAAAATATCTGTGTGTCAAATGAGTGTCTTCTGTGGTTAGAGGCTCACAATTTCGCTCGTGCTGCGTTATTGTTGTTATTTTTATTTCGTGAGTGGGTGGCGCAGCACATTGAGTGTGGATTGAAGAGGACGTTCTGATCTGTGCGCTGCTGCTGCGATCTATTTTCATTTTGTGCATCTTGACAGATGCAGCATGAAATATGACCTATCCACAAATAAACAATGGTAAACAAGAAAACAAATAAACAACTTCTCCTGCAACTTCGGAGGACTGATGACGCCGAACAGTGTCTGACTTTGAACCATCCCTTCAACAAGCAGTGATACCAACTCAGTCCTGTGTTTGTCTTTTTGAGACACATTTGTTGATTTTGCCATCTTGTGTCAATGTCCCCCGTAAATCGTTTGCTTCTGTTCGCTTTACAGACGTGTTTTCTATAACCACACTGACTGTACCAAATCCCTTTGTCTTTGCACTGAGAGATATTTCTCGACAGCTGACGCTCCGGGCCCGTATTTAAAGCTCCCACACTATCATGTGACAAAAGTGGCGACCAATCCAGCAAGCTGGCAGCGGCAAATGTTGAGTTATAGCAAATCCATCGTCAGGGAACACGCCCTGAACACGGCCGCCATCATCACTGGCCGGGCTGGTCGGGCTGCGTTACTCACATTCCTCCTATGTCCATCCATTCCCTTTTAAACCTAACAGCTCATCTTTTGGAGATTAGATGAGTTTTAAGGTTTCCTGTTCACAATGAAAAGCAAAGACCTGTAAGTCGCTATTAAACTCAAACAAGCTGAGAGATCTTCTTTGGTCTGCGATGACAGGTTGGGAAAACAAACAGAACCGCAGGAGGCTGAACGTTGTGATTTCACAGGATCAAGTTCATATTTAAATATAAAATCTTATCATGTTAACCACCTTGAAGAATAAACTGGGGAATGATCTCAGGAACAATACAAGCCTTGGACCAAAGTTTATGATTGATATCTCTACCAAGGAGGTCATGTTTGTTTTTTTGTGAACAAGATTACACAAAAACAAATCAATGGATTTTGACAGAACTTAAGGGAAAGATGGAAGATCTGCCGATAAAGAATCCATTCAATTTTGGTTGGGATCAGGATAAAGTAACAGATTCAAGAATATTTTCTCACTTGCATTAGCATTGCCAGATTTTGGGTAATTTTCTGTGGGAATAATTCTCGGATATTCATGAATGATAATCAGGCTCATTTAGGAGGTGGGTATTTATGTGTACAATTTGGTGCAGAGCAGATTAAAATCCAGATTATAGTGTCCTTGAATTGTCCTTAAACCACAAAACAGGGCTAGAAGCCTTCAATTTGTACCAATGTGTAGCTGAGACGGGAGATTCTATAAGTTATCAGCGGTTATGACATATCGCTGATATATACATCCACCAAGGACATTAGGGGTCGGGCATGACTAGATTTTGATCCAGATCCAGATCCGGGATTTCAGACATATTGACTGATGCTTACGAATATGTGCAATTCGATGCAGAGCAAATCCAGATCTGGTGAATTTAAATGTGGTTTCACAAGGGAACTGTTGGGTCAAGCTGGAGTTTTTAAATTATTTTGTATGCAAACCGTTTGAAGTAAGTCCAGGTTGATATTGTCCCCTGATGCATGAAAAGACACCAAACCTTAATTAAACATCAAGGGACCCTGATCTTTTAAAAAAACATTAGGAGAAACACACACAGAAAAAGAGAATGAGGCTCGCCCGGCTGCCCTCTCTCAAAAGAGGGCACGTCGAAGCATAAAATAATCATGAGATTAGTGCAAGCTGGATAAATAATAAGTCATTTGTTCCTCGTTATTTTCAAACAGAACATGATTTAGGTTGTCAGTGTCTGGCCGGCCAACCCACAGAGAGACACAGACAGAAACAGCGTACGTCAGTCTGAGTATAAATGGATTGGGCCCCGCATAGCTCAGAGCCAACGCTCCCTCCTCTTTCAGATCCCACCAGGTGATTGCCCTTGACAGGCTGCAGCAACAGTTCACGACACGGCTAACCTCATACAGTCAGGCTCCCTAAAACATGCAAGACCTGTGTGGTTTGCTATTTTGGTGGCGCTCTGTTGTCTGACTGGTATGTACCTTGGAAGGGCTCCAGTCAGCGGACAATGCCAATTATTACTTGGACCCATCAGACGACCTTCAGTGCAGCCGAAGCCTTTTCTCTTTGCGGTGCCTTAAAAGCCTGGATAACAGAAAGGGCTGTTATATAATTAGCCCCGAACCAAAAAAAAATTGTATTGCAATGTCAGATGTCACACAAGCAATATCGAGAGAGAATCTTCAGCGGAAATGACACAAAATACCACTACAGGGGAAATGATTAATAATGCGTCCGGACTGTCACTACCATGCAGATCGATTATGAGGCAATATCTCTCACCCAGCTGTATGTCACACAAAAGGGGCTGAGTGTGAAATCCAGTTAGGGAGGATGTGGAGAATCCTATTTTCAGATGTTGGAGGTGGATGCTGATGAAAAAGGAGAAAAGCCCCGGAATGAAAAGGAAATCTCTGCAACAAGAATGCAAAAATCTCTTCAGACAATAGTTGAGATAAAACATCAAAGTGATCATGAAGTGTGAGTCAGCTCGGGTGTTTGCATTATTCATGTCAAAACTGCGAGCTGTTCATTGCCAGCCCTTTTGTGCATGTGGAATTCAATGGAGGGTAAATTCAAGTTTTCTGTTGCAGCATGTTTGTAAAATTAGGTGCTCATGAATGTGCATTTGGGGACATTTAACATTACATGATATATAACTGGATAACAACACACACATCACTTTCCATCAGTTGCCTAAATTTGCCTGAGTTTAAGAGAAAATCAAGATCCATGAATCATTCCCTGTGAAAAGAGTGAAAATTAAAAAAAAAAATCTCACATTGATGGAAAGCTAAATAGATTCCACGATCCACTGTGGATCTGCACCAAAATGTATTGGGTCCATCACTGACCTATATCACAACTTTCACGAAATTTGTGTAGCAATCCGTCCAGTTGTTTGTGTGTAATGTTGTTCACAATCAATCGGACCTGGGCTGAAAACATAACCTCCTCGGCCAAGTTCGTAAACTTCCAACTGTTTGTTTAAAGAAAAAAATACTCCCGGCTAATTCATATAATTATAATTCACTGTCACACTTTATAAGCATTAATCCTCGTAGATGTAAACAGAGCCATTTGAGCTACATAAATTAGCTTTGCATGCCAATAACAATATCATAAATTTGATATCTTGGAATGGTTTTGTTTACAAAATGTCAATTTATTTTTACTGACATACATTCAGATTCAAACAGAGCATTTTGTCTGTTTCCCAGTTGATCTCTGGTTAAATACACAGGCCTGTTACGCAGGAAAAGAAAACATGAAAAATAAAAAATCTGTCCTTAAGCAACTATTAGGATCTTGGAAACGGATTTGGTCTAATTTTGCCACCTGTTTAAAAACCCCGTCTGTCAATCAGAGGAGGCTGCAGGTTCCAGTCTTGGCTCGAGCCTTTTATTTACATTCAGATTGCTTTAAGCAGCGGTATCGAGTGAACGCAGCGCTGTGTGACTGCATCAACACATTGGAGCTCCCCGATGGCTCTGTGTTACCTCTCTGTGGAGCTGTGGCGACACTGCCCCGCTGTCGTTTACCAGCACTCAGGATACAGCGTGTCCGTGCCAATGCTAATACCAATAAGGCGGTTATTACACCAGCTGGATTCCTGGTAGCTGTGACGTGTTCATTATCAAATCCACAACGCAGTCAGTGAAGGCAGCGGGCGTGTAATTAAACTGTCCCGTGTCCAAGTAGGACCCGATGTGGTTTCCAGTCCAGCGTGGAGAAGTGGCGATGGTGCCAATCTGCACGGGCCGCGCTCCAACATAGACTGTGCAGCCATGTTATTTGGCAGAAATTCTTATTTAGCAAAGATAGTATATAAACGCTGCCTTTTGGGGGAATCACAGCAGGATTTCTGTAACAAACATTTTAGCCTTAATAAACCACATCAATGCTCCTCATGTTTATGTGGGTGTTTGTGAGCGTGCGGGCTCCACCAGGGTCCAACATGCAGTTTGAACTTTAACGTCCCAGATTTAACGATTCCTGGTTCCATTCTTTCACAAGCAATTAACCAGCTCTAACATCAGCCGCTATCCTCAGACAGAAAGTTGGTGCATCAAAGATTAGACGAACTGAGGAGGAAGTATTATTTATTCAAGGGCAGGATGTCAGCCCACAGGCCCCCGATTCATAAGCTGACAACTTCTGTGCTGTCAAACAGCAGCAGCAAACCTGGCAGCTGAGCCACAGCGCCCTCTTTTGGTCACAGTGGAACTAGCTGGAAGTGAATGCTGCCACTCGTCCTCTACTGTTTTCCTCTATTCCCTAGTTTCACCGTGATTGTTGTTACTTCTGTTAATCAAGTATTTACACAGAGGAATGGAGTTATTTGTTGCTCTAGAACAACCTTGGATTAAAGTATCCCCACATTCGGTATAGATGACTTATCGTGTTCATTTCATTATAACCCCATCATCCCTCACCTCTCTCATAATCTGCCTTTCCCTTGCCGCAGAGCTTACTTCTTTATTGAGTGGAGAAGAAAAACAAGGACTTATTGAGGTTCATTATACGTATTGATCCTCATGGAGACGTCTCATTTTCTTACTGCGACTTCGGTCAGCAGCCATACTCCGGCGAACAGTGGTCACCGCGCCTCAGACGTCCTTGCTGCGAGGCCACATTGCAAACTGCCAAGTCACTCCAATTTCCTCTGTGCAGCGACCTGTCAGTGACAAGTGCTGGTTTATTTTTAAAACAGCTTCCTGGGTCGTGATCTCAGTGCACAGGGCAGACACCGCATCAATGTTACTCTTCACTTCAGGCCCCAGCGCTGTGATTGGTCATTGATCCTCTGTTCTGTCCATTGTGTTTATTTTCTACACAGATCTATATGTTCAGGGCGGTGGTGCCAAGTTTTACTGTGAGGATGTTAAAGCTTCTAATGTAAACCATGTATTTTTTTCACCATAGCGTCATTTTCTCTTCCAGTTTGTCTGAGCTGTGGAATGTGATTATTCGGCTGGTGATGTAATGATTATAGACGTTTCCCAAGATTTGGAATGTGTCAGTTCACTTTGTCTCTGGTTTGTATTGCACTGGTAGTGAAATTCTCCATTTTGTTCTGAATCAATTTTGTTTCAATTCGAAAATATTCAATTATGACAAATATGGAGAAGCCCTTTGATGAGAAAAATTATGTCACTCTATCAAATCTCTACAGCAGCCATATAACATGGACTCAGTGAGTTTATTTTGAGACTCGTACTGCGACGGGTAAACTGGACTTTGACATTAGTGACAGAATGTTTTTTCTGTTTGGTCGGGAGAAGTTTTCCTCAATGCAAAAACTTTGGTTATATCAGTTGACACTATTAAACATTGATGACTGTAAAACCCTCTCTACGTGTTTAAAGCCTTTTTCTAGCGCACACTTACATGTGATGTTTTTCAAACCCTTGTGATGTGCAGGAGAGTAAAAGTCATTAGTTGCTTCAAGCTGCCGTGGCCTCAATGGCTGAAGGCATCGAGGTGGAAGCATGGATTTGGGATCATGAGGACCTCCACCTCAGCCGAGTCCATGTGTGACGCGTGTTCTGGGAGTCAGTCGTGTAGTTTCTTTGACCGGATGTGTCCCTCCACTATATTCCTAGGGTTATACCTTCGGGGGACCTGAGTGGGTGGGCTGTCAAAACATGTCGCCTCAGAGAAGATGAGCTGACCACGATCCAGCTGGAAGGAGCTTCCTGTTGGGGGAATTCAGCCCTTGTTCTGAGACAGAGGAAGAGCACTGGTAGGTTTGTTTGTGTGTGTGACGTAGTCATACAGTAAATGGAAATGATTAAAAGTGACGCACAGCAGGAGAAGAAGTGATTGCAATTCCATACCCACTTGTTTTTTTTCCACGGAGTTGGTGATGGTGGTGGTGATGGGATGTGAAGCTTTCACATGCAAATGAAATATGCACATGTATTTGACAGGGTCAGCCGAAGAGGTGAACGTGGGTGGAAACATGAAAACGTGTTCACGTGGAAGAGATAAAACTAAAAGTATAAATGGAAATTGTGACATCTGAGGTAATGCGTTCTGCGCTACATGAAACCATAAGTATAGCACAGAACTGACCAGAAAATGGTCACACATGTGAACCATCATGTGTCAAGAACATACATGTGCTTTGAATTTTCCTGTGGGTTTTTACAGACTTTCAAGGAATGCTCCAAACATATAGTGTTTCACTGTCGCCCATTGTTGGATTCTTATGAATAGTTAGGATACGGTGATGCTTTTCAGTCTATGTGTCAAGCAAAATCAAGTGTATCGTCTAAATTAGAAGAATAAACAGATTTTTTTAATAAACCAGGTTGTCCCTCAGCAGGGAGCATACCTCGGCCAAGGGCAAACATTCCCTTTAAATCCACACATCCATACACATCCCCTAAAGATACCTGATCAAGGTCCATGAATTATTCACTGAAAAACCACTGAAAAAAATAAAAATAAAAATATCTCACAAAAAAAAAATTTGTTACCACATCCTCCCACCAGGTTCCATTGGAATCCATTTAGTCGTTTCCGCGTATCTTGCTTTCAGCCATCAAACGAATGCAGATGAAAATATAACCTCCTTTTCGCCAGAGGTGATAAAATCATACACACGAGTTCAGCCACCCCACTTGGCTATGTGTTCTATACATTTCTCTTTAAGTATCGAGGGGAAGTGAACCTGAACCCTGTGAGGCTCTCCTCCTTAACCGCTTTCCCACAGACACCAACATTAGACTCCTATCATTCAACTGATATGAGCAAAGAAAGCATCAACAAACTGATTTAATGAGTAAGTTGATGCGGCAGTGGCGTCAGGATCTTCGGAGAAAATCAGTCCGGTGACTTGTCTGCTACCGCTACAAGTGACCCCGGAACATGCTGACGGTTCATTCTTATGCTGGGGAACTCTCACCCGGCATAGATGACATTCGACAAGCAGTTCAGGCACCTCACAGCCGGTGGATATTAATCATTTCAGATTTATGTCAAGGATCAAACATCTTTCTGTAAAGAATCTGCTAGTGGAGGCTGCAGGACGCGGTCACGAGGTGAGAAATGACGGTGAGTCATTCTGCCACCGTTTCCCCTACAGGGATGAATGGCATAACCAGGGATAGTGGCAGTAAAGGTTCATTTGAATTTAACTAGAAAACGGCTGAAAAAGAAAAGCTTGTCCTGATTTACTTTCCTCCCTTTTTTCAGAGAGAGAGAGGAAAACCCTGACAGATTAGAAATGGAGTGGAGATTAAGCATATGCCGTGCACGCAGTCATCCCCCCGGTTAATCTTTTGCAGTTTACAGTATTTGGAGTTTCCTGTTGAGACCCGGCAGGGTGCGTTTTTTCTATACGGCAAATGAGCAAATGTAAGAACACATCACTGGATGACAGCTTTCATATTGTTCATTATCTCTCGCTCCGGGAACAGCCGGCTCATGATGGGACTGAAGCCGGGACTCATTAAGGTCGAGGATGTTGTGACACTGGCACCACGACTTCGGAAAGACGAGGGCACAGGTTTGAAGGAAGGAAGGAAAAGAAACGAAGGAAAAATTAAATAAAAAAATCAATCTTTTTTTAGTCAAGGAGGAAAGTGCTGCTGCAACACCGGCATTGAAGGTTTCTTAAGTATTAATAAAGTAGAAAAAAATCATTATACTTTCTTTTTGTGTCTGCCTTGAAATAACTGAGCAAAACAGACAGAGACAGAGAGTGAATGCTCCAAAACAAGTCCGAATGCATGTTATCGAACAACACAACAAAATTCTCAGGATATATACATATTGATTATCTTTAGTTTAGTTGGAGTCAATCTCAAAACCATAATCCCCAACTCTTATTTAATTATTGTTTACTTCAGAAGCCTCTTTTAGGAAATAATTTATCCTTTTTATTTTCCATAAACTTGCTGAATTACACTCATGACCCATTTTCAGAGATTTATGTCTCCAGTATTGGGATCGGGGCTGAGCACCACAGGGAGAAGGGCGATGTTCAGACGTCACTGGGAGACAAACTAACACATTGTTGGTTTTTGGTGTATTTGTGGGATTTGTTTTGAACTGAATAACAACGATTAGAAAAAAAGGATCCCTGAGCCGACAGTGTGCGGAGGCTGAGACTGGGAGCTGCTGTTGGCGTCTCCAGAAAAGAAGCAAAGTGACGAACGTTCGAGAAGAAACCTTCATGTTCAAACCATCGTGGAGAAGTGTTGTTTTTGCACTGTCTTCACATTATTTATGTTCGAGTATTTATTGTTGGGCAAGAGTCCCTACTGAACTAACCATGTGGTGGAGTCCACACAATGGGTTTTAAAAGTGAGGCGTGGGGGCCAGCCTGAAGCCAGCTAAAGTTTTCCCTCTAAGATCAAGCATGGAGATTGTATCTTCTGGTGGTAACTTAATCCCTGGGGTCTCCCCAGAAACCCCTGCTCTGCTCCTGGCCGTTCCCACTCTGATCTGACCTCTGACACTCAATTGGCTTAAAGCCAGCATCATCCCATGACCACACCTCAAGGAGGCTTGCCCTCCTCAGGTTAATAAAAGCCCTGACACCCCAAAAATCGCAGCCATTCTCCCTGCTAAGGACTTTGACCAGGGCCCTTCCGGGTCTCTCAGATGTTCCAGCTCTAAACGGGGCAACTTTAACAAAAGTTTGTTTTATTTTTCATCTCTAGCTTCTGTTTTCTTTTATCTTAAGTCAACACTTATTTTGAAAGACTATTTTTGTTTTTAACTTGAAAAGGCCGCGCAACAGGAAGCTCATTCGCCTGCCGAGACAAAGACTTTTCTTTTCCACGATCTCCAAAACAACTGTGCCACCGCTGTTCATCACTGCAGAAGAACGACGTCATCCCGTTGAGGAGCAAGAAGAATCCGATCCTATTCGACCCAGCCGACGCCGCTGCAACAGAGGAACCAGCGCCACCCTAACCCTAACCCTAAACCTAACCCTATCCCTAACCCATGCAACACCGTGAAGGTCCGACCGATGGACTGTTGGGCAGAGAAAGAGGGCAGAAAAATTATGGATCCACAAAATGGACACCATTGTGCCTACGGGCCTTAATGATGGATAACATCATCCAATTGTGACAAGCCCGGGGAGTATCCTGACTTGCCTCTGCCCCATGGTCCGGGCTGATACGCTCTGCCTGGGGATTGAACCCTGGTCCCCAGGATGGTGGAGTTGTACTCTACCAACCTGACTATCACCACCTTGTCAAAACAAACCTTCTGGACCCAACATAAATCAATTTTCCAACCGGATTAAACAAAACAGGTCAGTAGGCCAGTGCCACAAAAATCAAAACCCTGAACCCTGAACCCCAAACCTAACCCAAACCTAACCCTAACCCTAACCCTAACCCATGCAACACAGTGAAGGTCACAGTAAGAGGCTCATTAATTGTCTGGGCAGAGAACTAGTTTAAATACTTAGCGTGTCATTTATTTGATTGTATGTTTGTTTGAAGATTGCGGATCTATTTTTCAGTCCGTGTTTGAACGCGGCGAAACGATACGTCACTTCCGGTTCCTTTGTACCGTGTTGAAATGTTTTAAAGTGCTTTGCGCCGTTATGGAGAGTCTACGGCAGCACTGTTATCGTCCGACTGGGTTTGCAGAGACTTTGCCGATAAAAAGTTCGGTACACAACTCCAATTTGAGTACCGAGTGGTAAAGTTTCTGTGACCTTGTCTCTGACGATGTTTTGAGAGCTTTCCTGATCTCTCTCTATCTCTCCCTCTCTCTCTCAATTTTCTCCTAAACCTGCTTTACACACGTCCCGACCTACACTTACATATTTCATGTTACATAGCTAAATCTTGACTAAAAGAGCCTAAATTCATCTCGACGCCGTTGGCGCCACAACCAGGAGATAAGAAATCTCTTTGTCTAAAAAGTTCCTTTGTGTCACTGTCGACCGACCGCCATCTTGTCTTCGACCTCATGTCGTCACAGAGGTCATAAACCTCCATCTTGAGATTACTTGAACGTAACATCTTGATTTCGGCCAGACGACGTCACCACGTGATCTCATCATTACGCCATAGCCACTCCCCTTTCTCTTTCTTACACACACACACACATAGATACTCAGTATTACATGTGTGACAATTGTGATAAGTGCTGCTGCTGCTGTTGTCATCTTTGAAATATTGGAGTTTGTTAAATGAAGAATCATTGAATGACATTAACTTTATTTCCCTTTTAATAAATACTTTTGTAATTAAAGTATTTGTATTTCTGTGATTATTTGTACATATGTATGTGAATACAACTGGATTACCATAGCCTGTGCTCGAACTTAAAACCCTTCATTGTTTATTATATAATCTTTAATATTAAATATTGAGATTATTAATATAACTTATATCATTTGAGACTGATATTTAAAGATTGACTTAACGATAAGCAATAATTATAGATTGTTTCATTCTTAATTGATAATTTTATTGTTTTCATTAATTATTTAACCATTATTAATTGATAACCGTATAATTTCTAATTAAGTATTTTACCATTCTTAATTAATAGCTTTATCATTTTTAATTATCTTTAATAAATAATTTTTATTTTAATAATCATTTTTCATGATTATTAATAATTAGCCAACGTCAAATCTACTACTACTATTGCACAACATTATGTATCGAAGAATCTACTATTTCCAGATTTCTCTTATTGTCCGTATGTGACTCTCGTATCTTGAGAACTGTTTATCACAACCGTTTAGGAAAAGCAGTATCAAGTTTGGTGGGATTTGAATATTGACTCTTGATAAACAGGCGACCAGCGCTCTGTAGCAGCTGCAGCTGGGACACGACAACGTCAGGGACATTGTCAATCACATCAACACTGTGTTCACAACAACAGATCCTCAAGTTTAGGGTTCAACGTGCACTGAACTTTTAATAAACAGGGGAAAGGCTCTTTATGCCGCAGAACGACGAATGCAGGTCACTTATACGGTTTCAGAAAGAAAACTGAGACCAGCATCACCGCAGGCCCAAGCTAACAGCCCATTTAAAATCTGCAGGTTTAGAAAGGGCACTGTATTAGAATGATTCACCCACAGAAGGGCACCCGGAGAGCACACACCTACGCTCCGGCTAATTGGCCACGTGATCACCACATTGCATGTACATGTGCTGAGATCAGATACATAAACCATGGAAGACCTTTTCTGTAAATGTCTTGCAATTTCACCGGTTCATAGATATTAGCGTTGTATAAAGATTTCCGCTGTTTTTGTAATTTTTTGTGTGAAAAACTCAAAATGTTAAGGAAAGGTGACACAATTTCCTGCATCTACCCCTTTAATCGAATCCTCTGCCCACTCTTCAGCCTTCCACCGATGTTCAAGAAAATTGTGTAATCCTGCAAAAAGAAAAACAGATAAAAAGGCAATGAAAACATAACCTTGTTGGTGGAAGTATAAAAATTTGCTCTACATCAGTAAAACTATCTTTTTTTCTAGGGTACTGTATAAACAAAGTTAAAATGTCGTATTGTGATATACCGTGGGGCGATCCTCCCATCACAACATGACATTCCACATGAGAATAAATGACACTTTAGAAGAGTAGCTTTAGTTCCAAGTCTCCCCTCTCTACATGGCACTAACATATGGCTGTGAAATGACTTGGACGCTGGAAGATGATTCTGTCCTTTGGATAATTCATATGTTGCCTTAGTGCACATCAGAAGTCCATCATTACATGTCAGCAGTGAAAGCTTGTGAGCAGCATTAACAGCAGAGCCTGTGAGGTGAGTCCTGAGTTACACATTGTTCTGCTGTAATAGCTGCGGCCCTGCTTGGTTTAATAGCCCACTACACTCATAGTGCCACAGTTAAGTGCTCGTTCTCTGCTGAGGCCACACAGAGAAAGAAGCCTGGTATTGTATTGTATTCTAAGCTGTTGGAGTAGCTGCCAGAAAGAGCAGCACCGGTGACGTGTGGTGTTTTTTAGAAGTGGGATCATAACCAGCAGGACTCATTAAAACCTGTTCTCTTTTGATAAAACACATCTTCACACTATAGATGAGAGGACGTCAGAGCTACGGCTGAGAAAGGCTGCGGAAACGGAAAGTGATCTGAATGAATGAAAACAATTGGTGATAACCTACAAATTGATGTTTTTCATTGTTAATTTTTCACACTTACTGAAAACTTCATGTAAAGTAGATATTTTAAATGATATGTGGCACATAGGAAAGTACTCTGATGATGTTGACTGAACTTTTTATAAACAACACTCCTTTCAACCCCCCCCCCCCCAAAAAAAAAAATGTATCTATATATCTTTAGAGAGGCTATTGTTATGATGACATTAGTAGAAAAGATGATTTATTTGGGAAAATTTAAGTAGATCATATTATTATTATTATTATTATTATTATTATTATTATTATTATTATTATTATTATTATTATTATTATTAATATTATTATTATTATTATTATTCATACAACAGTCAAAAAAACAGGTAAGGATCAGAAGTGTCAGGAAACCAGGATCCACCTCAGCAAACCCTTGTTTAAATGTTTCCCCCTCAATTCATGCTTAATTCATCTCTGTGTGCCAAATTACACAGTGTTTAATTTCCATATGTCTTTTAAACATTAATTATAAAGTGAAGCAGATAGATTTTTAAAAAAAGATCATCCTCTGCATTATGTCTCGGTAATCCAATCCCGCTGGATGCTACTTTTGAGCAACTGCAGGGGGAAAAAGTGGTTTGGCGAAAGCCCCGCGATCTGTTGAATGTAGAGTTTGTTTGAAGGGTGAGAAAATATGTCATTTGGAGTCGTGGTTTATTCCAACGTAAGAGAGCGCGCACCAATGAGAGCCCTCTACGCTCCACCCTATACCTGCCTCCTCTCACCCCCCCCACCCCACCCCCTCCTCTTTTCCATCCACATACTCACTAGTGAACGCGACCTGCAGCCTGCCACATCTGGAGACGCTTCCCTACACGACAAACTTCTACTTCTTCTCTCCTCTTGGCTCCGCGCGAAACACAGTTATCGCTCCGTCAGGGTGTCTCCATAGTAAGTAGAGATTCTTGAAGCCGAGTTGGCGTTTCCTCTCTCCTCTTAGAGGAAAACTGAGCCCGTTCGGGGGAGTTTTCATACATTCGGTATAGCTGCGTGAGCGCCGCGATAGAATTTCGGCAAAATTACATAAATGGCACTTTTATACGAGTAATGTTTTCAGAGAGCGACGTGCGTAAAAGGAGAACGCGTGGGGCAGTGTGCGATGCGTAAAGTGATTTGCAGCCTCGTACAGTGCGAAAGACTTGAGTTTGTTCACAAATCTTTGAGAAGTGAATAATAGCGTCTCTGCTCTGTCACAATATTGTTATTTACTGCCACATGCTGGAAGTAAACCCTGTCTGAGACCCTGCTGCCCGAGTGCCTCCAGCACGAGTCCCGGTAGATGCTGACATGAGTCACAGGGAATCAAATTGGGCAGAATTCAGCAGCAGACCGGTGATGGAGTGACACATCCCGGGCTTATTTCTGTCCCAAAACACCGACCTAACGCTTTCTGGAAGGAGAGGACTGGAATCAGGAACAAGGGCGCACGGCTCCATGCTGAAGTGTTTAAGTTAGTCTGAGGGGAAATTTAAAAGACCTAAAAATACAGCGTTGGTTTCTTCCCCTACAAAGACTCATTTGAACTTCCCACCGCAGAGCGAGAGCGACATAAATAGTTCTGACATGTGGATGTAATTTCAGAAGAGGAAAAAAAAAAAGAAAAAAAAAAAAAGAGACAGATGCAGAGAAATAAAGTGAGCGGCGCAGCGCCCGAGCAGAGCGTATAGTAGATTATAGGAAATTAAAGCGAGGGGCAGAGAGAGGCGATTACAGAGTTATGGTTTCACAAGCCGCCATAAGCGTCGCGCGGCCAGATGGAGTGAAGAACCTCAGCTATCTCGACCTCCAGGAGAACCAGAGAAATTAGAGTCGTCTCGTCTGAGCATCCCCAGCGTCCGTTCGAGCCCCCAGCGGGGTCGAGCCGCCTCAGGGTCAGGGATGGGATCCGCTGGGCTCCTCCGCAATCTGGACTTTCTGCTCATCTCCCTCCTCAGCAGTTTATGTCTGGTAAGTACTTATTTCTTCTTTTTTTTTTACATGCAATCCTGTTTTGTGTGTGTGTGTTTGCGTAAAAATCAATATGTTAAATGGAATCTGCAGGTTCAAAGATTTATTGACAGGATTTCACAGGAATGTTTGTGCATCAATGTTGAGGACAACACCAACACCAGGATACATAATCAGATAAAACCTGCAAATATTTACTTGTATCTATTGATTCATACAACATATGATCATCTGAGCTATCCAATATGATCTTGGTTGTCTGGATTGGGTTTTGTAAAGATCGTTGGGTTCCCTTAATGTCTAAAAGTCAAAAGCAACTTAAAAGACAAGAGGAGCAGAGGGGTGGAAGCCTCAAGCTCCGCTCTCACATCACCTCCACTCCTCATATTGTGTTTATGATGCGAGTCTGCGTGTCACACTCCTTCTGGAATTGTCTGTATTGACGGTGGACGTCGGCTGAATTGCAAACAGGTCGTATGTGTGAGCTTTTTAATTGCAGGAGACATATGTGTATTGACTCACATATCGACAGTGTCGGTACTGAACAGGTTCCCAAGAGGTTCCGAAACATCGAGCTGGGGTTTGTTAGGGATTCCCACTCTGGTCCCATTGAATGCATCTTCCCAGAGTTACAATACAACAATGCACGGTTTGTGTGAATCAGCGCCCGCAACCCAGTTCCTGTCATGGGCAGCACGTTGTATTTACTACGGATTGTTTCACAGCTCCCATGCATGAACTGCATCCCGAACAGAAGGCACTTTACTTGCAGTCGTACTGGGAGTAAATATTTCATTCATAACTCCAGCAGCACCTGAACAGTTTTCACCCTCTCTCTCCCCACCCCCCCTCCCCCAACACTTCACAGCTGTAATGATTTACATTTGCCCCCGACATTGTGATTTACCATTACATTCTCAAATATTGCCCTAGCTGTTACCAGAAAGCACACACGCTCGCATTGTGCCGCAGGCGGAGCAGCACACCAACTGGGCTCTGTGTGTTTTGGCTGAGGCTGTTCTGTATTCAACAGGCAGTTCGCCCAGGCTCTGAGGTACAGTGCGTTTTCCCAGTGATGTGGTCCGTCACTGTACCGCAGTGGACCTCGAGGCTCATTGGTTTAGATGGCAGAGGAAAACAATTATAACGTGGCGGGCGTATTTATAGCTGATTCAACATTCAGCCGTTAAAAGGCTCTGTCTGTGGACGGTGTTTACCCGTTTTTTAAGTTTGGTGTTTGCTTAGTCTTCCTGTCCACAAAAAAGTGATGTTTTTTTACTTTTTCCAGACTGTGACCAGAAGGGACGGCGATTTCACCGAAAGCCACAGCTAAGAGTGGAAAGTCTGTCTCTCTCTCTAAAGAAAGAATAGTCAGCTTCTCAAATTGAGATACTCACTTGTCAAACTACAGGGTTCAGCCACTTTTCCAGAGGCACAGCAGGCGGCTCACGATGTCCTTAACCAGTGCGACACCATGAATTGGTCGGCTCCCTGCTCTGGTTATCCTGCCTCGTTATCTGAAGGGAATTGGAAGATGCTTGAGGAGACAAGGATTCTCTCCGTTGTGTTTGACACCTCGGCAGGCATGCTGCAGTGACAGCTCACAGACAAGGCTCTTCCTCATGCAGCCTTTGTTCACTGTGACTGGCTGTCTCTCTCTGTCAGTTGTTACATTTGTTAAGGTGGAAGCGCTGCTCTCAGGAACCTCGCTGAGCATTTAATTTGTACCTCATGACTGTGTTTTCCCGGTGTGACGACTTGCATGTGTCTGCGTCCTCACCGGAGGAGCTGTATGTCTGCATCTGCTTGGCCCAGTTAAGCACCGCGTCGGCTCAGGACAAAACCCGACTGTGACGACTGTCATGTTCTGTCGTGCAAGAGGCAGTTTTGACTAGTTTGTGACTAGATGGGGAAAATAACTCCTGTTGACAACCTTAAGCCCAGAGCTTGTTTTTTTCTTTTAAAGAGAAATGGTGGCTTGGCTCAATCAATATTTTTAAAAGCATCAATTAGATTCAAATCTTCTAGAATAATCCCAATCTTACATTAGTGTTACATAAGTGTCAAAACACCTTTAAATATATTCTCATTTGATTCCCATTGACGTGATAAATCAATTTGAAACCACAGAATTAGTATCTACGTTTTATCAAAACACGTTTAACAGGAGATATAAGTACACCAGGAACTTGTTTTGTTCTTTTACAAGTCACTGCCCCGCTTATGATGTATAAGCCTTCAGAGTTAATGTTGTTAAGAGAACAAACCGCGTGCACCTTTCACAGTAGCTTTATCCACTACTGCCAATTTATTCTCAATGGAACTTCACAGCACAGTTTAAAGTGTGGAATAATCTAATCTCAAATCTGTCTGTGGTAATTAGGGGCAGCAGATAACATCTCACTAATAAATCATAAGCTGCTTGCGAATTTCTAAATTAGGCTCTAATAATGAAATTCATTTCTGTATGCCCCCTTGGACTGAACCAAACATGACTTATGATAATGTTTGGGTTCATGTCTGTCTGAAGCACTACGAAGGGAAGCGTCTCCTTTAATCCATTCCATAAATTTGGTTTCCACTTTCCACAGTAAAACTGAGGAGACTTCAGTGTGATCCTTTCTTAATATACTTCACGGAGACTCATTTAACAAATTGTCTCCCCTGCATGTGTAAGGCTGAGTGATGGATTATGGATTATTATTCTAACTGTTGTCTCTCATGACTCAATTATAATAATTGAATTCATTTCAAAGAATCAATGAATATAACAAATGGAGGATTTTGTAAAAACAGGTTTTGATAATCTTGCAATAATTACTACCATTAGCACTACTAACATTAATAACGTCAAATATCCCACCTTGTACACCCCCGGCTGGAAAGATAGATAATTAAGATAATGAGACATATCTTTCAAGGACACAAAAAAAGGGGGAGTTGATTTGAAATTTAACGCACAACACTCATTAATTTCCATTTGCAAAACAAATGACACCACTTAAATAAATTACAGGTCCCATGAAAGGAAAATCCTGATCATAATTGCCTCTTTTGTTGTAAGACATAATGTGTGACCCCGGTAACTGGTCATTTCGCATTAATAGGATCTCATCAAGTAATCAAGTAGTTCTCCAAAGACACAGCATGTAATATTTCTTCTTTGGAAAATAACCAGACTAGACCTATGATACATGTATATACGTCCGGTTGATTTCCATTGGCAATGGTGGTGAAGAAAACAACTGAATGAAGAGACTCCTAAGCGGTTGAATTTACATATTGTACGTTTAAGGCAAATTTCTTCCTCGTAAAAGGTTTTAGAGTGAATCTCTTGATTTCCTCCATGTACGTGTAAACCAGTCTTTCATCTGTTTGAACACCAGCTATTGGACCTTTGATGTTGTCATTTAGCACGTTATGAGATGCTGCAGCAAAGTGCTACCTACAGCACATGACTGTGATTTCATGCTGTATTTACTCAGGGAGTTCAAACAGGTTGGACGTGGCCTTAATCAAGATTCTCTCTCTGACCAGGCCCAATTAAGACAGAGGAAGAACAAAGGCCTGCCATGATCAATTTGCTCCTCTCAGAGAATGTTTCTGTCAACCTTTGTGTCATCTCTTATGAAAGTCCCACAGCCATGCTCACACAATAGATATAATCTGTTAGGTTCTTCTCTTTAAAGGTTTGTTCTATTAAGGGCTCTTTGTGTGTGTGTGTTTGTGTGTTTGTGTGTGTGTGATGCAAGACCAGGCGTCATAGTGTGACCTTTACTGCTCCCAAGAGGGGGAGCAGAGGCAGTAGGAGGTGTGTCAGCATTGATTCGCTGGCAAAGTGAAGTTTTGATGGTGAATTACCAAAGCCTTCAGACCATAAAACCAGAGGAATTAAGTTTTGCTGTTTGCTATTTGTATGTTGTTGTTTTTTTACCTACTCATTGATCTGATGTTAGCCACAGCAAATGAGGCTTCTTTTTAATCAATCCTTTAGAGGTGGGCTTTTATGCTTGGTCAAACCAATCCCCACTGGGATTTATTAGCATCACAAAGCCTTCTGCAGTATTGACTGAGGTGCAGTGACGTATTAAGTTGCCCACTAATGTACCAATCAGAGCGCACTGCACAAAAACAATGAAACTACATAAAGAAGCTCCTTATTAACCGACCTGGCCAATATGGGCATGTGGGGCCACATCTGAAACAAAAGCTCCCATGTTGGATCACAGGCATTTTGGATTATGGAGGAATACTAGAATTCATCATTTAAAAGCTATGAATGCTGTTGTTTCGATTGTTATTAAGGGTTTAATAATAATAATACATCTTATTAATAGAGCCCTACTCAATGACACTTTACAAATGCTAAAATTAGCATAAAAAGCTACAGACTAAAAGGATAGAACACACACCATACATCACACATTGAAAGCAGTTCTAAATAATGAATCTCCAAATCCACATTCATCTCTTTTTGAGGGGACAAACTATATATTCCAACATCACTGATTTGATTGTACCAGGCGAGTCTGCAATGTCAGCCCTTTATACATCTTCAGCTGATTAAACTTCCCCAAAATTGTGATCACTTGATCATGATTGGACAAAAGACGGTCTCTGACTCATGCAGCTGGAAGACAAAATCACAGAATATTTACCAAAAAGAGACAAACCCATCCATCTTCAAATAGATTTATCATTTCTTGATTTACACATGTTACATAGTTATTTGTGAAATGATCTCGTAATGAAGGAGGGCTCAACAGCAGCAGTGGCTGCAGGTTGGGGATATGGCCGTGCTGTGCTTCCATCGTCCTTAGCTGCTGATTGTAATTGTGTTGTAAATTGTCGTCCCTCATTGTTTCTACTGAAAACCCTCCCGATTACACAACTCACGTTCTGTTTGGTAGCTGTCCTACTGCTCGACTGTAAACAACACAGGCAGAAAGAGGGAAACCAGCTCAGCGGTTGTTGTGACATGTCTGCTACTTTGACTTTGATACTAATCCTTCAAACAGGGATGGAATGACACCACGGAGCTTTAATCAGGATTACAGTTACAAAATTTCATCCAACAGGGAATTCCCACGGTCCCTCTAAAGTGCAGGTCACGGACAGTAACGCTGATATAATAATACGTCTGCTTTTATCCACTTCCGACTGTTCCCTCTCTATCACAAAAACGACAGAACTACTGTTGCGGAGGAAACGACAGCTTTTTTAAATGATGCGGCAGCGCTGAACATTTATTGAGTTCCTTCAAGTCTCTCATGTCGTTACCCTGGTTTTAGCTGCACAGCGAGTGTGGTGAATTTCCCTCTGCTTTGACATCATCAGTCATCGTCTGCTCACACAACGCGGATGGCAGCCCGTCGAGCCTGAAGAGCTGTAATCAGTCAGTTTATTATGCTCACTTTAACTCAGCCCGTCTCTCTTCTTCTGCTGCAGCCCCTGTTTTCCTACAGATCAGTATTTGAATACAGTGCAGCTGCTGGGTTCGTAGCAGTTCAATACCAAATTAGCACTTTTTAGCCAAATCCGAGTCAGTGAGTTATCATTGGCGTTACGCTGGACTCGCAAATAAGCATTTGAGGCTTCAGCTGCTCAATCGCTCTTGATTGGGTGATGTCACGCTTTCCCCGAAATGCATCGTGGTTAATTTGCTTCGCGTTTTCACGCAGCTACAGAAGTACCAGCCAATCAAATCATGCTTAAAATAAACACCCAAGCACCAATCAAATCAATTAATGCTGAAGAGGAAGCAGAGGCAGCTGGTCCGAAACCAACACTTGTTGTTGAACGACCATCTTTAAATGTGGAAACAGGCTTTTAAGCTGTCGTTTGTACGACATTGACATTTGTACGGAATGTCGCCGTGTTCCTGCTGCCCCCCCCCCCCCTCCCCCGCTCCTCTCGTCTCTCAGCCGCCAGTACAATGCATGATGGTCGATTTTGCTAGATTATTGCCCATCAGTTGTGCACTACGTTTCATGATGCATTGTGGGAAACAATGACTGGCCTATATAGGGTACAAAAAAACTAATAAAGGATGGTATTTGAACGTCCATTTCTTTTGATGAAGGATGATGTGCAGGAGAAGTAGAGAGAGAGATCATATAATATTGTGATTTTATATGAGGTATTATTATGTTCTTTTATATTCAACCTATTTCATATCAGTTGATCAGATGTGAAGATACTGCGGTTGTATTTTTTGATTTGTTCTGTCTGCCCCTTGTTTAAAATGAGCTTGTGGATTTTCCATTTAGTTGATGTGGGAGTTCATATGGAGAACTTTAAATAAAATCGTTTTTATTTTATTTATGACTTGCAGATCACACCAGGCCTCGTGCAGTATCTAAACCACAGTGTGCCTGTAGCTCATACTAATACCAGCGTTGACTGGTGTACGTGCAAACAGTGGATTCCCATTATTGCACTGCTGAACAGGATAAGAGGATTGAATGATGTCACTCCTGCAGGCTGCAATCCTTTACAACCCGGTCTCAGTGTGTAAAAAGTCTTAATCACTTCATAATATGAGGTGGTGCCAGACTGGCATTAGAATAATTGTTGGACTTTATAACCTACTAACGACAAGTTGCTATAATGAGGGTTGGATTCTGGAAATAGTAACAAATCAACCAAAGCACTTCAACCCTCATTTAAATGCTGACAGCGATTCCAGTGACTTTTACTGACCACTGCTTGTTTTTGAACTGTAATAAACAAAAATGGGATTTAAAAAAGATTTTTCACGTCTGTGGTCTCCGTCGAAACTGGAGATTTATAATACCAGTTATAGATCGTACCACAGGAGGCCTGGAGCTCGGGGGAGATGGTCCCCAGACACTGCACTCCTTGAGATAAACGTCACATCTCTGAGTCACTGGAACACACCGAAAATAACCTCTTCTCACTCAGCATCGAAAAGTATCGTGTCATTGTGCCTGGAAGTTGAAGAAATGGAAATCAGCAGCAGTTTATACGGTTGGAGAGAGAGGGTGTAATTTAGGGAGCAGCTTGGTTGAAATGTAATTTTTGCATCCAAGTGAGATTATATGTCAGCAGATGGGCCTTTCCTGTTTTGTAATGGAGTTTCCCAGCACGTTAAAAACGGTTTGAAGCAGCACGAGGGTGTAAACTGTGCATAAGCCGCTGCACATGCCTTGCCGCTGCAGATCATGGGTCATGCGCTGTCGTCACTGGTCACTTAACATGTTTGCTTGAAATTTCCTGGGATCAGCATTGGATTCGGCTAACAGAGGCAACTTGTAGTGGGAAAATACCCTTCACACACACACACACAGAGACACACACACACTCACACACACACACACAGACACACACACACACACACACACACACACACACACACACACACACACACACACATCGTCATGATCAGTATTTCACTGTGGAGCTTTACAGTAGCCGAGGGAATTCCAGAGACAACTGAGGAGCAATCTGATTTCTTCCACTTCCTCTAAGAAAAGCACACATCCTCGTGTCCCCTTCTTTTCCCTTCGCATTGACTGACACATTGTTCAGTTTTAAGGGCCTGTGAGTCAGACTCGTAACGTGTGTGTGAATAGGAGTGTCTTCAGTTTCACCAGCATGGTAAGGTTATACCGTGGCTGTGTTTGACTCAGGAAAGGGCTTGTTTGCTTGACTTACCGTGACCTCAGCTTTTTTTTTCTTAAACTTTCCACTTGAAGAATGTGAGGGTATGTGTAACTCAATGCCACTTTTACACCTCGCTGAAAGACGTACACTTCTAACAGATATTTTAATGATGTGCCTCTCTGCACGATGAACTCCAACGCTCCCAAATGCTGTTTGGGCGCGTAGCTCTTTTCCTCTTTTGTCTATCCCCATAATTGTCTTTATTTGTTGGTTTGTTTGTATGTGAGCAAGTATACAGAAAAACAACAAAGTGGATTTTCACGAAACTTGGTGAATGGATTTGTTATGGGTCAGGGAAGAACCCATTCCATTTTTGTGCAGATCATGGTGCTGATGCAGGATTATTTTTTAACTCTCTTTAACATTGTAAGACATTTTTACTGTCAGGCACCTTGAGGAGACTGATATCTATGAGTGTGTGTAATGTGGAGCAGCTTGATTAGATTTAAGGCGACTTTTGCCTCCGTCCTGGGCTCCATACTGGGCTCCATACTGGGCTCCATACTGGGCTCCATGTCAGACCCATCTCTGTCAGCTCAGCTGTCACAGCTTGCCACCTCTGTGTTTTAGGTCAAGCTTGTTTGCGTTTTCCAGGGAGTCCAACTCAGAGCGATCTTTGTTATGTGGTTCTGGTGCAATCTGAGGACATGCTCAAGCCATTGTATCCGCCCACGTTCAATCTCTTTTTAGGGGTAGAATATGTCGCCTTTTTTATTTTTTTCCCCGAGGCATTCATTGTGGAAGTGCCAGCACTCGGAGCCGTACAGGAAAACAGATTTAATATCGCTTTTGCAGAGTCAGACGTTTGAATTTGCCGCCTTCATGATACATTTTCCTTTTATTCCCAGTCGCTCATTGTGTGAAGGATGTATCTTCAGAAGGCAACGAGCAGCAGTTCGACAAAGTTGAGGCCGTGTGCGATGCCAAAGTTGCTCAGACATCTAATAGTTCCACTCCCAAACTTCCCCTTTCAATAGTTGTTTTCCTCATCGTCGACATGTCTCAGATGAAATGCCTTTTCCTCTTTCTGCGAACAGGCGTTTTCCACTTGTCCACTGAATGCCCGACACATCCTGGTTATCTCAGGGAAGTAAATTTATCACATTTCACAAGGACAGGCCGCTTGTCCTCTGTCAGTCTTTGATAAGGCCGTCAAGGTTTTATCTGCTCCCTGACTGTTGACCGTGTCCAGTGACATTGTTGGACAGAAGAATTTTATAAAAACTCAATATTTCAAATAAATCATTAGGCATTGGTGGTTGATTGCTAGAGATTATGAGTTTGTGTTCTTTGTGGTGCCTTTTCAGCAGCTACCTGCTGTATCAATATTGTGGTGCAGACTTCCTTGCGGGCAATATGATTGGAAACCCACAGCAGCTCAGTCGAGTTGACATGTGAAAATTCTCAGCTACGTAGATGCCTTTGCCATTGACCGACGATCCTGCTCGGCCCTGCCCCCACCGTTGTTGAATAGATTTAAGTGTCAGATACACAAACGCTCTCAGACTCGTTCCACAGCCCCTGAACGCAACAGGGATGGAGTTTGTAGACGGTCACGAGTCAATTCCCGAAATGATCACGAGCAGGAAAAGCAGGATTTCACACATCCGATCCAGACGTTTACGTGATTTGACTCAGACCTCAGACTTTGGGCCGGGGCTCACGGCTGAGAGGAGACCGGACTTCTTAAAAGGGACCTTTATTAAACTCAGGGGCTTATGGTTTTATAAGTATGCAGTTCGCTGCTCCGGATTTTCCAGCAATAAGTGAAGAAATCCTCACATGGCAGCGCAGCACAAATCTCAGCCAATTTTAACTTCAGATAACAGTGTGAAGTTTGGCTGGACTTCAGCTCAGCTCCGTGACATTTAACACACGAGCCAATTAGAGCCCGGACCCTGAAAGTGGTTGCAAAGCTACAGTGCCTTGCATAAGTATTCACCCCCCTTGGACTTTTTCCCATTATGTACTGTTACTAACTGGAATTCAAATAGACTTAAATAAACTTTTTCCCGTTTGATCAACAAAACATGCATAGTACTTTGGAGGTGCAAAATAAATTTTATTGTGACACAAACGATAATGAGAACAAAAAAGTTGACATCTGTTGGGTGCATAAGTATTCACCCCCCTGTGTCAATACTTGGTAGAACCCCCTTTCGCTGCAATTACAGCTGCAAGTCTTTTGGGGTATGTCTCTACCAGCTTTGCACATCTAGAGATGGAAAGGTTTGTCCATTCTTCTTGGCAAAAAAGATGAAGCTCAGTCAGATTGGATGGAGACCGTCTGTGAACCGCAATCTTCAAGTCTTGCCATAGATTCTCTATTGGATTGAGGTCTGGGCTTTGACTGGGCCATTTTAAGACATTAACATTCTTTAATCCAAACCATTCCTTTGTAGCTCTGGCTGTATGTTTAGGGTCATTGTCCTGCTGGAAGATGAACCTCCGCCCCAGTCTCAAGTCTTTTGCAGACTGCATCAGATTTTCTTCAAGGATTTCCCTGTATTTGGCTCCATCCATCTTTCCCTCTATTCTGACCAGTTTCCCTGGACCTGCTGAAGAGAAGCATCCCCACAGCATGATGCTACCACCACCATGTTTCACTGTTGGGATGGTGTGCTCAGGGTGATGGGCAGTGTTGGGTTTTCGCCACACATAGCGTTTTGCATTGAGGCCAAAAAGTTCAATTTTGGTCTCATCTGACCAGAGCACCTTCTTCCACATGTTTGCTGTGTCTCCCACATGGCTTCTGGCAAACTCCAAACGGGATTTTTTATGGATCCCTTTCAACAATGGCTTTCTTCTTGCCACTCTTTCATAAAGGCCAGATTTGTGGAGTAGACGACTAATAGTTGTCCTGTGGACAGATTCTCCCACCTCAGCTGTGGATCTCTGCAACTCCTCCAGAGTAATCATGGGCCTCCTGGTTGCTTCTCTGATTCATTTTCTCCTTGTCCGACTCTTCAGTTTGGGTGGACGGCCTCCTCTTGGTAGGTTTGCGGTTGTGCCATATTCTTTCCATTTTCTTATGATGGATTTTATGGTGCTCAGAGAGATGTTCAAAGCTCTGGATATTTTTTTATCACCTAACCCTGCTTCATATTTCTCCACAACTTTATCCCTGACCTGTTTGGTGAGCTCCTTGGTCTTCATGATGCTGTTTGTTCAGTAATGATCTCCAACAAACTCTGAGTCCGTCACAGAACAGGTGTATTTATACTGAGATTAAATTGCAGACAGGTGGACCCTATTTACTAATTATGTGACTTGCAAATGTGACTTGTGAATGCAATTGGTCGCACCAGATCTTTGTTAGGGGTTTCACAGTAAAGGGGGTGAATACATATACACTCAACACTTTTCAGATTTTTATTTGTAAATAATTGTGAAATCCATGTAATATTTCCCCCCACTTCCAAATGATGCACTATTTTGTGTTGGTCCATTACATAAACTCACGATGAAATAAATTTTAATCTGTGGTTATACCATGACAAAATGTAGAAAAGTCCAAAGGGGGTGAATACTTATGCAAGGCACTGTATGGTCAGTCAGAGCTCAACTGATCTGAAGTGCTCCATATGAATGTACTTGTATAAACTTTCATTAATAACATGTAGAAGTATAATTTAAATTGTGGATTAAAGGTCAAATTGAGGATTGAATCCAAATATTATTGATAATTTCTGGAGTTCTTCCAACTTTAGATGATACTGGTCTCCATCAAAGTTCAATGGTTCCCTTTTCTGGAATGGTCTGCTAAAAGCAACTCCTGAAATGAACGGATCATCTATTCAATTAGTTATTTAACAAATTAAAATCTATATTTTAAATTTG